>NC_039281.1:9941649-9991649 GCF_003368295.1 Carassius auratus | reverse complement strand
CTATATTTCCTCGCGGCCCGGTGAAACACACCAATTTGAAAAACTAATGGAATGCAAAGTCGATATAAAAAAACTGGATGACGAGTAATTTCTTACTGCTAAATTCTGAAAAAACAGAGGTGTTAATTATAGGACCTAAAAACTCTGCTTGTAATAACCTAGAACACTGTCTAAGACTTGATGGCTGCTCTGTCAATTCTTCGTCATCAGTTAGGAACCTAGGTGTGCTATTTGATCGCAATCTTTCCTTAGAAAGCCACGTTTCTAGCATTTGTAAAACTGCATTTTTCCATCTCAAAAATATGTCTACATTACGGCTTATGTAACAATGACCAGAAGAAACACTGACCAGACAGAGAACCTGCCAGTGAACACACACACACCTGCAAGCACAAAATATGGTCATTTAATGGTCATTTAATTAAAAAAACATCTGTGGTCATGACTTTTAGTGTACATTCATGTGTGTGTGTCTGTGTATGTGACAGAGAAAAACATCATACACACACACACACACACACACACACACAGTCACTGTTCACAGTTTACAGCTCATTACAGTGAATCTACAGGCTTTGCTTTTGTAAACAATAAACATTACATTAATAAAACACAATGAAGCATCACAACATTAATGTGCTCTTCAGACATTCACCATCACACAGCACACGAGAACAGCACTGGACCTCCAGAACCCCAGCGGCCGTTCATTCATCAGACGACACTTTACAGCTCCATGAGCCAAACACATAAGTGCATGAGAAGAGAGTGAAGCTGTGATGACACTGAGGAGTCCGGCTCGCAGGCTGTGCTCAGTGTAAGGCTGATCACTGAAGGAATAAGGCTGTAGAATCTCTCCGGCTGGTTTGAGTCACAGAGGAGGAGGATGATGAAGATGATGACAGTCCACAGAGGATCCATGAGTGCGGCTGTGGTCAGATCACAAATGAGCAACACTTCAATATTGCACTGACCTTTCATTCTAGTGGAGTCAGAAATATCGTAATTATGAGTTCCAAACATGAGCAGGAAACTTTGACTTCTAGATGATTATACGTGAGGCACAACACTGGAAGAAGCATGGTGGGAATACTGGTCCTGTTTTCCAGTGCAAACGTCTAAACCTCCTGAAATCAAGACACATTTACTGGAGAATTACTTAACATATTAAGGTTTGTTTTCTGAGAAATCTATCAAAATTATGGGTTTATGCTCAAAACAAGATTAAGTATCTTCTGACGGGGTTTTGACTTTAAATTAAGCTGATTGTTTTGACCCTAACCCTCACCGGAAACTTTGTGCATTTTTAATTTCTGTAAAAAAAACTCATTCTGTATGATTTATAAGTGTTTTTTTTAAAATGGGGACATGGGTTATGTGCTCATAAGTCACCCTCTCCTTGTAATACCTGTGTCATACCCATGTCATTATACACACACACACACACACACACACTCAAACACACACACACACACACACACTCAAACACACACACACATACACACACACACACACACACACTCAAACACACACACACACACACACACTCAAACACACACTCACAGACACACACACACACACACACACACTCAAACACACACACATACACACACACACACATACACACTCACAGACACACACACACACTCACACACACACACTCAAACACACACACACACACACACACACACACACACACTCAAACACACACACACACACACACTCAAACACACACACACACACACACACACACACACTCAAACACACACACACACACACACACTCAAACACACACACACATACACACACACACACACACACTCAAACACACACTCACAGACACACACACACACTCACACACACACACACAAACACACACACACACACACACACACACACACACTCAAACACACACACACACACACACACTCAAACACACACACACATACACACACACACACACACACACACACTCAAACACACACTCACAGACACACACACACACTCACACACACACACACAAACACACACACACTCACACACACACACACATACACACACACACACACTCCTCTGTATTAGTATTAGTATTTTTCAATACATTTACTGGAGAAACAAGATATCCTGATTATTGAAAATGATACAGTTTTTGTAACTTGAAATAACATCAATGTTAAACGAAAATAAATAAACTACTAAAGGTTTTATTTGAGATAGTTTAATTTACATTTTGTTTAAATTGACATACTAAAATATAAACTGAACAAAAAAGTTAAGTGAAAAACACACAACAAAATTACCAAAATTACAATAAAAATATATAAAATGACAACTATAATAGTATCTCAGTGACACAAAAAATAACGCTGTAAATAAAGTAACACTCCAACATAGCAACTTAAGTCAGTCCTCATTTCAGAAAAAAAGTGAATTTTTGCTTAAAACAAGAAAATATCTGTCAGTGGGGTCAGAAAAAATATAGTTTTCACTTTGAATTAAACTGATTTTTCTGACCGCACTGACAGATATCTGTAAACTTTCTTAGTGTTGGTCAGTTTTTCAGAAAACAAGGCTAAATATCTTGTTATTTCACCTCTCCAGTAAATGTGTCGTTTTCAGGATGTTTAGATGTTATCACTGGAAAACAAGACTGAAAATACAGAACATGAACATCACACGCTGCATAAATCACTGACCGGAATTCAAGTTTCTCCATGTATGAGTGACAGAATAATGTTATTCTGAGTTCAGGTATGGTTTATTAATCACAGGATAATTAATGCAGATCATTTCTTTGGGTTGTTTTCATGTTTGCATGGCATGAGGTTTAAAACACATTTAATATTGACTAATATTGGTTTGACTCTGATCTGAATAATGACTCTTATCTTCTGTAGAGCTGCTGCTAGCAGAACTTCTGATGTTTTTATAACGTTTCGGTTAAGTTATGAAAACGTTATTTCTGAATGTTCAAAAGAAAACTCATTTAAAAGAGTTTCTGCTGGTTGAGCAAATGTTAAGGAATGTTCTGAAACAAGTAGCAACATTACAAAACATTAGATGAACGTCCAACTGAAACGTTGCATGAATGATGTCTAAATGTTTTCGTGCGCACGCTTAGAGAGCGTTATTAAAGAGCAGATCAGAACGTTCTGTTAACGTTACTGGAAGAACGTTTGCTCGTAACTTTGAGAGAACATTGCCGGAACATTAGCCAGAGTCTGAGTGTGAGCTGTGTTTCAGCACAATGTGTTTCAGTATCGAGAACTGATCTGAATCATGACACTGCTACAGACTGACTCAGCAGCTGCTCTGGAGAGGTGTTCGTTCATCTGTAGGCACTGTAACCGGAGGCAGCTGCGCGCGATAACGGGACTCACCGGGTGAAACAGCGGCGCGGTCACGTGACAGCATCTGGCGGGACACACGGGCATCTTTCAGAAACACTCCAGCCCGGTGCTCGCGGTCAGTGGACGCCGTTCGGCGTGAACGCCCCGTCCGCCTCGCACTCCAGCTCGCACACAGAGTCCTCGTTGTCCCGCGAGAGCTGCGAGATCCGGTCGAACGCGTCGTCCACCTCGTTCGGGATGATGTTGACGTATGCGCTCGCCACCTCTCTGTGAAACAGCGTGTCCTGGTTGTAGGACACGAGCTCGTTGCTGATGTTCACCGTCTCCACCGGGGTCCGGCACCGGTTCCGGCAGCCCAGCAGGCTGGAGAAGCCCTTGCGGAACTCCGCGTTGAAGGCGTAGATGACGGGGTTCAGGGACGAGTTGGTCCAGCCGAACCACACGAACACGTCGAAGGTGGTGTCGCTGACGCACGGCGGACCCGCGGACGGCTCCCGGTGGCAGAACGGAACCACGCAGTTGAGCACGAAGAACGGCAGCCAGCAGCACACGAACACGCCCATGATGATGGACAGCGTCTTCAGGACTTTGGTCTCGCGGTTGATGGACGTCTTCAGGCTGCTGTGGTGTTGGCACGCGAGCCGGTTCGTCCGGCAGCTCTGCGCGTGCTCGGCGGCGCGCTCCAGAGAGGCGATCCTCCGGATCTGGATCTGCGCGATCCGGTAGATGCGCGTGTAGGTGACGATCATGATCGCCACGGGAATGTAGAAGCTGATGAGGGACGAGGAGATGGCGTACTCTCGGCTCAGGCTCGAGTCGCAGCTGTCCGCGTCGGTGGCGTTGGGCTCCGCGGTGGCCTTGTGCCAGTCCAGCTGCACCGGGATGAACGAGATGAGCACCGAGAGAGTCCACGCCGCGCCGATCATCACGAAGGCCACGCGCGGGGTCATCTTGCGCTCGTAGCGGAACGGGCTGCTGATGGCCCAGTAGCGGTCCACGCTGATCACGCACAGGTTCAGGATGGACGCGGTGGAGCACATGATGTCAAACGCCACCCAGATGTCGCAGAACGCGCCGAACGGCCAGAAACCGGCCACCTCCGCCACCGCCTTCCACGGCATCACGAGCACGGCCACCAGCAGGTCCGACACGGCCAGCGACACGATGAAGATGTTCGTGACTTTGGTGCGCAGGTGGCGGAAGCGCAGCACGGTGGCGCACACCAGGATGTTCCCGAACAGAGTCCAGAGGATCAAGGCGCACAGCAGGCAGCCGGTGAGCGCACGCGCCAGCGTCTCCCGCGGCTCGGACACGGTTCGGTTGGGCATGCTGAGTCCCGGGGCACTCACGGGTCGCCATCGGGTGTGTGCGCGAGCGCCGGCTCCGGTGCCGATGCGTCCCTCATGACCGAAGAAGGACTCCGACACCGAGCGGGTCCAGATGATCCGAGGAGAGCACACGGGTGTGTGTGTGTGTGTGTGTGTGTGTGCACGACAGCTGTCCGACCTCTCTGAGTGCCCGGGAACTGTGCACGGCTATTATGAGAGAGAGAGAGGGAGAGACAGAGACAGAGAGAGAGAGACTGAGAGAGAGAGAGAGAGAACACTGAATGAATAGAATAACTACGGACTGTTTCTATAATTACATTAGCTTTCGCATTTTTTGTATTTCATCATTTCTTGCTGATCTGGTAATCCATTAAATATTTCTAACGCAGACGAGATCTGAGGTTTATAGAGTATTTTAATGGTTTTTTATCAAGCGACTTTCGTTGTGACAACATGCCCCGCCGATGTTAACGCGTTCAGGTGTGAATGCAATCGAGCAGAGGTCAAGCACACACGGCTTCAGTGACGATGATGATGATCGGGGATTTTGGTCATTATGCTCACGAAGCGATTTTTATTATTATTATTTTTTATTTGTATTTTATTATTATTTTATTTTTATTTTTTATTATTATTTTTTTGAGGTTTTGAGAGTTAAATGTCTTCCTCAGATTTTGACTGTGCATCGATTCTCTCCGTGCACGTGCACGTGATTCCCCTCGAAGATTGATTCATTCAAACGGGTTGAAGAATCCTCAATGAAAGGATGAAATGCAGCAGGAGGATGAATGGGTCTGTAGCGCCACCAACAGACCTCAACACACATTACAGTAAAAGAGGATCAGAGGCATCCTTCAGCTCCAGAGACACGAGCAGCGCGACATCAGTCTGTGCTCGTGCACGAGAGGAGGACACTAACAACAGCAGAGTCTCACAGACACGTGTGTGACAGAAGAGCCTCAGGTGCTGCTGAACTTCAGTCCACAGCTGCATCCCGCCGGAGGGGATTGTGGGATTGCATGACATGTGCACATCTGTGTAGCAGACTCTTCTCTCTGAGAGCGTGAGAGCATCAGTCTTTCCTCCATCAGAATCACTCTCTTCCTCTCAAAGCACTTCACTGATCACACACACACACCAATCAATCACATCACGGAGAGACCCGAGGCCCGACCCCGAATCAGTCACATCACAGAGGCGTCACGGCGTGCTGACGTCACTTCCTCTGTCTCATGCGCTGCAAAAATGGGTTTATTACATGTAACTCTGTCTTGTTTTTCAGCACAAAACTCTACACAAGGTACATTTGCTTGAGAAGCAAAATTACATGAGATATTAATTCTTCAAAAATCAAAATGAAGTGAGATTTTGCTTAAAACAAGAACAAACATCTGCCAGAGAGATATAAAAAAATACAAAGGTTTTCCATTTGAAGTAAGTTTATTTTTCTGAGACAGATATTTGTTCTTGTTTTAATCATAAACTCTCTTCATTTTGATCATTTCTCTCAGAAAACAAGTCATTTTGCTTGATTTCTTTCTTTAGTGATTTGTGAACATGAGAGAAATACCACAGTGTCTTCTGTGGAACACTGCACTGTTTACTGTGAGATCTGATTAATGAACACAGCTGCATTTATACATGAACACGTCTGAAGAAAGGTTTTCCTCTCAGAGATCTGCTGAATAATCTTTCAGTCCTGTCCTAAACCTGGCTGTGTATATCACAGATATCATCGGCTCTTTGAGGAATCATAAGAAGGGCTAAATGCAGAAATGTAAATGTTCAAATAATAAGCAGAAACCACACTGCAAAAATGATCGTTCTCTGTATTTCGGTCTGGTTTTCCAGAACAAATATCTAAACATTATTAAATCAAGAAACTTACAAAATGGCTTATTTTAATCTTGTTATTTGAGAAATGAATTCAAATGAAGTAAGTTTAAAACAAAAAGTTTACAACAAAACGCTCAGAAAAATCTGCTTAGTTTCAATTTATTGTATTATTTTATTTAGCTCTGCTTATATGGAAAATAAATGATCAGGGTTCACATTAAAAGATGAACCCGTATTTCATGCTTTATGAGACATAAGTGAACTACGATGAATAAATGTGCTTTAAAGGATTTCATGTTTCAAAGAAACCCCAAAACCGTTGGACTTTACATCAAATAACATCTTTATTTATTTGAAGTTGACATACATGTAGACTATTCATTTTGGCGGAAGTTAAAACAAAACCTCATGGTTTGCACCACAGATCTTATTGTGCGTTAGTTAAAGACAAGTTAAAAAAGAGAAGAAACTAATTTCCTACTAAAGATCAGCAGAAGATCTACAGAGCTGCTCTACATCTGAAAGAAAGGAGCGTTTCACAGTGTGAGAACATCCCATAATCACATTCACAAGAAGCGTTTCCACAGCGACGCTGGGACAGAAATCTAATATCCTAAATAAAGATTATTCTCTATGAGCCACGAGTGCTGTGTGTTTGTGATGCTGATGTTGTCCAGAAGAGAACATCTCCAGACCAGCCTCCTGCCGAAACTGATTCAGAATCACATCTAGTCCCTAAACCACAGATAAAACATCACTTCTGTCCAGCGTTGGAGCGTTTCAAGCCTCACAGAAAGCTTCAGGACTGAGGAAACCATCGTCACACGTCCTTCAGAAACACACAGGTGTGAAGATCAGTAAACACATTCATCACGGTTCAAGACTGTGTGCTGGAAATACATCTCTGAAAAGAGTTACATCAGACTTCACATCACAAGTCATTTCCTTTTCCAAGTAAATGCATCTTGACTTCAGAAAGTTTAGATGTTGAGAGAGCAACCGTTAGTAAGTTAAGTGATTAAAGACTACAACATGCAGCAGATGTTTGTTCAGTGGCCTGCAAGATTCTCCAATCAGGTGCTCCCAAAACATTCAGGATCTAAACCCAGTGAAGATGTACATGTGTGTGTATGTGTCAGCGTGTGTGCGTGTGTGTGTGTGTGCGCGTGTGAAGAATCTTCAGGCGTGAGAACCGGATCAGATCGCTCGTTCTGAACACATGAGCTTCCTCAGACCAGAGTCTCAGTCGTCCTCAAACCTTCCTGAAGACCTCGAAGAGCGACGCCACCGAGTGTGTGCGGTAGAAGAGGTTCAAGGGGATGGCCAGGTTCAGCACCGTGGTCCAGGCGCTGTGTCCGAAGGTGTCCTGCTCCAGACCGCTGTCATACTGAGGACGGCAGCCGAAGGCCGGGAGAATCCACAGCTGGACACAGAGAAGAACACAAGCTTCAGCGCTCAAGCAGAGACTCACCCAAACATGTCAGATCTGTCATGGGTTACATGCACTCTCAGACACGTGTGCGTTTCTTTCTTTGGTGGAACGTAAAGGAGAACTCAGCGTGAAGCATTTGGGATGATTATTCCCCACCGTTGAAAGGTTTGAAACACTGCTGCAGTTGTAATCGACTGAAATGCATGTATTTTCATGATTAGTTTCATTAGGGCCTTTGAGCTCTTTTATGAAAACAGACTATTTTTTATGATTACTACTAATAACTACTGAAATTAAGTATAAAGCATAATAGTGTCTGTAAAATGTGTATTTTAGGTTTGGGAAAGGCATGTGTTGAGTTCTCTGGTTAGGGTCGTTGGGCTGGTTTTGATCACCTGTGGGGGGGGTTTGTTACACGTCAGGATTGAGAGGTTCTAACATTACCAGCTGAGACCCACGGGGAACATTCCAGTCTCCACTAAAACCAGTACAATTCCCATCATAACCATTCTAATCATTACATTAATCTGGGGTTCTGTGCTTTTTTCAGCAAGGTTAGTGTATCACACACACACACGCGCGCACACACACACACACACACACTAACACACACACACGCACGCGCGCACACACACGCGCACACACACACACACACTAACACACACACACGCACGCGCACACACACACACACGCGCGCGCACACACACGCGCACACACACACACACACTCTCTCACACACACACGCACACGCACGCACACACACACACACACGCGCGCGCACACACACGCGCACACACACACACACACGCGCGCACACACACACACGCACGCGCACACACACACACACACACACTCTCTCACACACACTCTCACACAAACACACACACTGTAGAAAATCCTGCTGTGATCTGATTGGCTGACTGTGTCTTGATAAAGAGCACCTGTGGCCCTTACTAATTATGTTTCAGTCTCCTTTTGTTTGAACCAAAAGCTGTTGTTCAGACATGGCTTGTGGGGAATCGTTGCGTTGTTGATTATAAACCAACAATTACCATCAATGCCATCTGTGAAATGTCTACTCCTATATGTCAGCACAAATAAACTGGGAAAAGTACTTGATGACTGAATGAGTTTTAATGGACCCACCATTCCAGTAGCAACAGCCAAATCAGCCTAAATTTCTACATGGTCATGTTGCTACCCTTGAACGAGCCATAACCAGAGATATAGAAATCTCACCATTTCCGTTTACCAGACGCAAATAGGAAACTGAACCATAGGCCTTTTCGGATGCATCGCAGAATATGTGAAGCTCTCTGATGACTGGATCTTCCCAATTCGTTCTTGGACCATACCATCGAGGTACTTGGAGATTGACCAAATCTGGCAACTCTCCTTCCCATGCCTTCCAAGCTGCCTTGATTCCCTCCGGGATATCTGGATTATCCCATCCTCTGTTAGGTTTCATCCATAATTGTTGCAGAAGAACTTTAGCACGTGTCGTGAATGGAATGTTAAAACCCAGAGGGTCATACTGGCGAGCAAGTATACGATATATCACTCGCAAAGTTAGGACAGTATACTCCACTAGACGGTGTTTATAGCTCAAAGTATCCTGCAAGCAATGCCAACTTAATCCAAGAGTTCCCTCGCATGGATCTGTGCAGTCATGACTTAACCCCAGGTTGGTCTCTACTGAACGAGCTTCGGCTGGTAAGTGGTCAGTCACAGAGACATGGTTACTGGCCCATTGTCGAATCTCAAAACCTCCCTCAGCCAAGGAAGAACGCAATTTCATAAGCATCTCCTTGGCCTCTTCAGTAGTTGGAAAACTTTGTAGACAATTATCCACATAAAAGGAATGCAAGACAGAAGACTGAACATCTTGAAATTCGACTGGAAGATTCTGAACACATTTCTGGAGAGCATATATGGCACAACAAGGGCTACATGTAGCACCAAAAGGTAAGACCTGCCATTCATAGACATCAACTGGATTATTTCTTCTCATGTTTCGCCACAAAAAACGTAGCAAAGGAGAATCAGAAGCCAGGAGACCAACTTGATGGAACATTGATCTAATGTCTCCACTTATCGCAACTTGATGTTCTCTAAACCGAAGTAAAACTCCAATCAAGGTAGGGCCTAGAACCGGTCCAGGTAACAAATAGGCATTTAAACTCTCTCCGTGATACTGATAGGAACAATTAAATACCACACGATGCTTGCCATTATGTTCTACAAGATGGTGGGGAATATACCAAGATTCGTCACTGAGATTAATCTCATTTAACTTTAGTTTCTTGACATATCCAGCTTCAATGAGCTTCTGAATCTCTTTCTCATAAATAGCTGCCTGTGCTGGATCCTTAGCTAGAGGTCTCTCCATTCGACGCAAAGCCGGCATTACTGCCTCTTGAGATGCTTTAAGGACTGGTGCATTCTCAACTCGAAGTAAAGGAGTCGCATATCTTTTGATTCCGTTCATTTCTACTAGCTTTGTTTTCTCGTCTAGACATTTGAAAGCTTTCTTATCTTGTTTAGACCGCAGAGCATGCTTTGGATTCTGAGAGAAAGGAATTACGTCAACTTGCCATAACTTCTCCACATCTTTATGCAACTGATCCATGGAGAGAGATGCCTGGAAGAAACACTGAGCCGTGGAATTAGTCTTCTCACCCAAGGAAGTAGGTCCATGTAGTACCCATCCCAGTCGAGTATGCAAAGCGGCTGGACTTCCAGGAGGACCAAAACGTACTCGCTCTTTGGAGCAAAGAAGGTGAGGATGATCAGATCCCACTAGTAACAAAGGTTTAACTCTCTGAAACTCCTCCAGAGGGAGGCCTCTTAGATGTTGGTAGCGTCTCTGTAGGACTTGCACAGGATAAGTTTGTTTGTCTCTTGATCTCCTGATCTCGGGATGTTTCACTCCCTGGTTCTTAGGAGATTCCCCCCTTTCGCGGACGAGCCCCCAGCTGTAAGAATAAATTGTATATTCTTGCCTTCGAGATCGTAAATATTATTTTGGTTCAGGTTGGGTTATCTGAGCAGAGAAGAGCAGGTACCCGGGAACCAAGAATGAGTCACACAAGTGGTGCAGTTCATTCTAAGCTCAACTTTATTGTACAAGGGGTGTTACTTTTATAGGGAAATGAAACAACGTAATGTCTGGCAGATATTTGGCTGATCAAGCATAACACACTGCATTGAGCAACACCATGAATATAGAGTAAGGTTCAAAGGAATACATCATACTGTTATCACACAATGTCCTGTATCACAAGATGTGTTCACGTACTCGAGCAGAATCTCACAGTAAGTCAATAATTTGAGCAGTAAATGCACCTTGTATCTGGTATTTACTTTGCTTGTGAGAAAATGGAGATATGGTAAAAGAAGCCGTTGCACCTTCAATTTTCTCTGTGTCTTGTCGAATGGTTCGAAGAACCAATGATTCTGCCGCCCCATGAAGACCTAAACTCTCTGCTGCAGAAGACATGAGCATAGTTCTCTCAGAACCATCATCTAGGATAGCATACGTCTCCAGAGTCTTTCCTTTGTGGCTCAGAACTACCCTCACAATTTTCAGAAGAACAGAGTTCGGACCACTTGATCGGCTCAAATAAAATATCCTAGAATCTGGTTTGCGAACATTTACTTCATGCAGTACTCCTAAGTGACGATCTTGACACAATGGACATTTTCCTCTTAAGTCACACTTAGATGATCTATGGGCCCAACCACATCTCCAACAACGATTATTGTCAATAATCCATTTCCGTTTGGCTGCCGTATCGAAGCTCTGAAATTCAGGACAATGACTGAGATGATGATCATTACTGCCACAGCTTGCACATGACGGTTTAAGGCCCTCCTTCTTGCGGTGTCGCAGAATTTCGTGGTTTGCAGTTTCAGAGTTCCTTTTTTGAGTTGGATCAACTTCTTGACTTATGCCATGAAGAAATGTAGCTGTGTGATATTGGGACTTGGTAGGCCTTGCTTCTCTTACCTGATACTTTTTCATACCTTTAGACTGTTCAAACACTTGGGTAGCTAGATTCTGACAATCTGATTCTTCTTCCAACCAAACTGAAAAATTCAATCGTTGCGTTGTTGATTATGTAAGTTTCCTTCTTGATTTGTTTTAGTTTAAATGATTGTGTTTGATATGATATTGAATTCTAGTTATGTTTAGTAGCTCTTTAATGTTATACTCATTTGATTGTTAAAGCTGATTTCAGATGTATGATTTAAGGTTTGCTATTGTGTTTGTATTTTATTAATGGTTTTGTTTATGGGTTTTAGAAACCAACAATTACCATCAATGCCATCTGTGAAATGTCTACTCCTATATGTCAGCACAAATAAACTGGGAAAAGTACTTGATGACTGAATGAGTTTTAATGGACCCACCATTCCAGTAGCAACAGCCAAATCAGCCTAAATTTCTACACACACACTCTCACACTCTCTCACACACACACGCACACACACTCTCACACAAACACACACACGCACACACTTCTCCTCACCGAGATGTTGCACATGAAGAGGAAGATGGTGATGTTCTTCAGGATCTGTCTCTTCCTCCCATGTGTCACGCTGAGCTGGTTTCTCACAGGAAGTGTGATGTCAGAGTTCTTCCTGCTGTTCTCAGGCGTCTCTTCCTCCAGACTCGTGCAGGGCTTGTCCTGTGTGTCGCAGTCGTGGTTCACGATGCTGTCGAGCGCTGGAGTGATGGAGAAGATCTCAGGTTCCTCGTCCGGGTCTCTGGGTGTGCGGTACAGCGACTCCACGATGAACAGGTTCTGCACACACTCCTCCAGCACCAGCAGCAGTGAGTACACCAGACAGGTCCAGCGGAAGCTCGGAGAGCCGGGTCCCGCGCTAACACTGCCACCACACTACACCACGACATCAGCCAGGAGCCCAGCGACGAGCCCAGCAGCAGCTCCGAGTCCAGCGCACGCGACGGGTTCGAACCCGTGTCCATGGGCCAGGCCTCCAGACGATACACCAGCAGCCCGGCTCCGCTCGCGACACACATGCAGCTCATCATCACCACGCCGTACAGGTAGAACATGGAGATGGCGGCCTCACGCGTCTGCTGGGACTTCTCTATGTGGATGAGGTACACCACCAGCACGGTGACGGAGCTGGCCAGCGCCAGCAGACCCAGCATCGGTCCGAGCATCAGACCCGCGCTCCTGGTGCTGGGACGCTCACCGCTGCCCTGGAGCTCCAGCGGCCGGCCGATGTTCTTCCACATCAACAGCAGCATGGCCGACACGAAGATGTGGTACTCGATGTTGAAGGGGTACAGGTAATAGAGACTGGTGGAGAACATGGAGCAGACGCTGATGGTGCAGTTACAGCTCGGCTCTGTTTCCACTGCGCACACACACACACACACACACAGAGAGAGAGAGAGATGATCAGATGACAAACAGCCCGATTCACATAATGGGCTTCAATAAAAACAACGAGAACGCTCTCCAAATGACTGACACATGAAGACTGTACTATATACACTACCGGTCAAAATTTGGGATCAGTAAGACTTTGTAATGTTTTTTTAAAGAAGTCTCTTCTGCTCATCAAGGATGCATTTATTTGTTGAAAAATACAGAACAAAAAAATTAATCTCACAGAATGTTATCACTATATAAAATAATGGTTTCTGTTTTAATATCCTTTGAAATATAATTTATTTATGTGATGCAAAGCTGAATTTCCATCATCATTACTCCAGTATAAAGTGTCACATGATCCTTCAGGAATCATCTAATATGATGATTTATTATGAGAATATTTATCAATTTTGGCAACAGTTAGGGTTTACGAAATTTATATATATATATATTTTTATATACTTAAAACTAAACTGAAATAAGAATTAACAGAAACTTTATACACATTAAAAAAACTAGCAACTAATAAAAATGACAAAAACACAAATATTACTAAATCTTTAATAAATATTTGCAACATTAAAATAAAAAGTATAATAGTATCTCAACGCTAGTAAAATTACACTGACATGAGCTAATATAAATTCAGCTAAATGTCAACATTTACCAATACATTATTATGTTATTATTAACTAAATAAAGACTAATAAATTAAATAATTACTGTAAATGAATAACAAGTGTTTAGGAATAAAGTGATTTAGTAATGATAGTTAATGCATTAACTAACCCTAACCCTGATGAGAGCTTCTCATAAAAGTGTAAGATCTTTAATAATATGTGATCAGTGTCTGTGAAGAAAGTCCACTCCAGTTTGATCTCAATAAACCAGAACAAATTCATGATTTCACCAGGAGTGAGAAAACATCTCTCTGACACCATCTAGAGGATCAAACCAGAAACCACAGAACTACAGCAAAGCCTTCCACGGAAGATCATTAACAGGATTTTTATGAGATTATTATATTTAATGTATTTCTGTGGTGCTCCGCTGTATTTTCAGCATCATTCCTCCAGTCTTCAGTGTCACATGATCTTCAGAAATCAGAATAATATGATGATTTACTGCTCAAGAAACATTTCTGATTATTATCAATGTTAGACACAGTTGTGCTGCTCAGTAATTGTTATATAAGAAAATGAATGCTTTAGTAACTTTGTTTTTGTGTTCCCTTTTTGTTCATAAAAATACGGGTAGGTAGGTTCCCAAAAACGTTCCTGGAGGTGCCACGTCTCTCCTTTGTCTGACACACACAGTCCAGGTCTGGAGTCTCTACTCATTGTGGTGTATTTGTTAGCGTTGTTTATTTAACTACATTCCCCAGAATGCAGTGTTACATTGTATCCGGAAGTGTTCTGGTATAAAGGTTAATACGTCAATAAAACAGTAAAGAGAGCAGTGACACGAAGTCAGTGCAAGTGTTATATCTGTCTAAATGTGCCGTTCACTCCTCTCTGAAGATACAATAACTGACCAGGATTCAGTTCAGTGAGAAAGCATAAGTGAAGCGGCTCAACGGTGAAATCACTACTAACAAAAAACGATTCTGACCCTGCTGCTAATCCACGTCTTGAGAAAAATGGGAGGAAAGACATTGATCATCGTCAAAAGACAGAGAACGGCACAAAATAGCATCGGTTTTTGGCAACATGTGTGATTTTGATGAAAGTAGTGAGCAGTGGAGTGCTTGTAGAGAGAGATGTGAGTACTTTGTACCAGTAGATGATCTTACTGAAGAGAAAGTTGTTTCAGTGTGATGTGTCCAAAGACATTCTCTCTACTGTGTAATCTCCTATAACCAGAGAAGCCTGGAGAGAAACGTATGATCAAATTGTGAACGCTCTCGAAGCACATTTCTCTCCAAGCCCTTAGTTCCACTGATGAAATCAGCTCGAAGGAGAAACTGTGACAATGTTTGTGGCAGTGCTAAAACAACTAGCTGAACACTGTGAATTTGCTGATGCATTTAATGACACACAGATTTTTGGCCCTTATCATGGCATCCCTCTCTTGCTGATAGTAGGATGCAGAGATGAGTGCTGTCTTTATCTCCTCACACATACAACATCAGGTACCCATGGCACAGTAATGCAGACGGACTGCCTCTGGCTGACAAGAGTGTGTGAAGTGTTCTTCTTCAGTCAAGTGGAAAGGGCCTGTGACCGCCGCACAAGTGCATAAGGACACGCCAAATGACCCTGTCTTGTCTAAGGTAATAGATTTAGTCATGACAGGGAAAGGTGAGGATGATGACACAGAGCTCAAATACAGCTCTCGGTGCAGTCCGGCTGTGTGTTGTGTGGAAGGAGAGTGATTAATCCACCAGCTCTGTGTGATTCAGTGCTGACAGCTCCATGCAGGACACTGTGCTACGCTCCGTATGAGAGAGACTGCCAGGACTTACTTCTGGTGGCCAGGGGTGGACGGCCAAACTGAGGAAAAAGCAAGAACATGTACGTCATGTCAGAGCAAACGCAATATACCACAACTGGCAGCGCTTCACCCGTGGGAATATCTGGAGAAACCATGGCATCGCAGGCCCAGTCGAGGACAGAACGCTATTTTACAAAGGGGCTAGCAGAAAGGTTCATCCATGAAACATGCTTCCAAAGCTTTGATCAGGCTATGCACATTTCGTCAACGCCTTCATAACTTCTTTCTGTACTATCCCAGTACTCCACACACAACTACCAAAGCGTCACCAGCTTATGTGTTGTTCAATCGAGAGCTCACTGTTAAACCAGCAACTCTCAAAGAAACTGTCCTGCAACAACAAAGAAATCAGCAGAAACAGACGGAATCAGACGGAAACAGACGGAAACAGACGGAATCAGACGGAAACAGACGGAATCAGACGGAAACAGACGGAAACAGACGGAAACCGACGGAATGAGACGGAATGAGACGGAAACAGACGGAATGAGACGGAAACAGACGGAATCAGACGGAAACAGACGGAATCAGACGGAAACAGACGGAAACAGACGGAAACCGACGGAAACCGACGGAATCAGACGGAATCAGACGGAATCAGACGGAAACAGACGGAAACAGACGAAATCAGACGGAATGAGACGGAAACAGACGGAATCAGACGGAATCAGACGGAAACAGACGGAAACAGACGGAATGAGACGGAAACAGACGGAATGAGACGGAAACAGACGGAATCAGACGGAAACAGACGGAATCAGACGGAAACAAACGGGAACAGACGGAAACCGACGGAATGAGATGGAAACAGACGGAATCAGACGGAATCAGACGGAAACAGACGGAATCAGACGGAAACAGACGAAATCAGACGGAATGAGACGGAAACAGACGGAATCAGATGGAATCAGACGGAATCAGACGGAAACAGACGGAAACAGACGGAATGAGACGGAAACAGACGGAATGAGACGGAAACAGACGGAATCAGACGGAATGAGACGGAATGAGACGGAAACAGACGGAATCAGACGGAATCAGACGGAAACAGACGGAAACAGACGGAATCAGACGGAAACAGACGGAAACAGACGGAAACAGACGGAATCAGACGGAAAAAGACGGAATCAGACGGAATCAGACGGAAACAGACGGAAACAGACGGAAACCGACGGAATCAGACGGAAACAGACGGAAACAGACGGAAACCGACGAAATGAGACGGAATGAGACGGAAACAGACGGAATCAGACGGAATCAGACGGAATCAGATGGAAACAGACGGAATCAGACGGAAACAGACCGAATCAGACGGAATGACACGGAAACAGACGGAATCAGATGGAATCAGACGGAATCAGACGGAAACAGACGGAAACAGACGGAATGAGACGGAAAGAGACGGAAACAGACGGAATCAGACGGAATGAGACGGAATGAGACGGAAACAGACGGAATCAGACGGAATCAGACGGAAACAGACGGAAACAGACGGAATCAGACGGAAACAGACGGAATCAGACGGAAACAGACGGAAACAGACGGAAACCGACGGAATGAGACGGAATGAGACGGAAACAGACGGAATGAGACGGAAACAGACGGAATCAGACGGAAACAGACGGAAACAGACGGAAACCGACGGAAACCGACGGAAACCGACGGAATCAGACGGAATCAGACGGAAACAGACGGAATCAGACGGAAACAGACGAAATCAGACGGAATGAGACGGAAACAGACGGAATCAGACGGAATCAGACGGAAACAGACGGAAACAGACGGAATGAGACGGAAACAGACGGAATGAGACGGAAACAGACGGAATCAGACGGAATCAGACGGAAACAGACGGAATCAGACGGAAACAGACGGGAACAGACGGAAACCGACGGAATGAGACGGAAACAGACGGAATCAGACGGAATCAGACGGAAACAGACGGAATCAGACGGAAACAGACGAAATCAGACGGAAACAGACGGAATCAGATGGAATCAGACGGAATCAGACGGAAACAGACGGAAACAGACGGAATGAGACGGAAACAGACGGAATGAGACGGAAACAGACGGAATCAGACGGAATGAGACGGAATGAGACGGAAACAGACGGAATCAGACGGAATCAGACGGAAACAGACGGAAACAGACGGAATCAGACGGAAACAGACGGAAACAGACGGAAACAGACGGAAACAGACGGAATCAGACGGAATCAGACGGAAACAGACGGAAACCGACGGAATCAGACGGAAACAGACGGAAACAGACGGAAACAGACGGAAACCGACGAAATGAGACGGAATGAGACGGAAACAGACGGAATCAGACGGAATCAGACGGAATCAGATGGAAACAGACGGAATCAGACGGAAACAGACCGAATCAGACGGAATGACACGGAAACAGACGGAATCAGATGGAATCAGACGGAATCAGACGGAAACAGACGGAAACAGACGGAATGAGACGGAAAGAGACGGAAACAGACGGAATCAGACGGAATGAGACGGAATGAGACGGAAACAGACGGAATCAGACGGAATCAGACGGAAACAGACGGAAACAGACGGAATCAGACGGAAACAGACGGAATCAGACGGAATGAGACGGAATCAGACGGAAACCGCGAGCCAAAGACAGAAGCTTTTCGACAGGTTCACCCGTGCTGGCTCAGAATTAAAGCAGCGATCCTAAATGTGTTCCAGCTCCTGTGGAGAGCCAGATGTGTCCTGTGTCAAGGTTCAGACACACGGATCATTAGCTGAGTGGTGCTAGCAGGGGCGTAGCAGCCATTTTAAAAGTGGGGGGGACAGCTGATGTTCATAATAAATTCTAAATAGAATACCAATTGGCATTTTACTTTTTCAAATTTGGGAACATGACATGATAGCTTACAGGAACCTATTTTTGTTAAATCATACTCAAAATGTAAAAATACTGCAGGACTTTGAGACCAATGGGAGACCATCTATAATTCTTTTTTATTTTTTATGAAATAAAGATATTTTATGACATTTACAATATTTCAGTTGCACTACATTTGAACAATAACTTTTCTTTTTAACAGTTGGACAAAAACAGGTGTTAATTGAGTATACAGATTACATCTACAGTAATTTTATACAACATACATTTTATGAAAATTATGAGACAGATAATCTGTGGAAAAAAATCAAGCTCCTCTGGCTCCTCCCAGTGTCCTATTGCCATTTGCAGAAATACATCGCTCCCGGTAAAAAATAACCAATCAGAGCTGCGGTCCGTAACTTTGTTTGTGTTCAAAATGTAGAAAAATGTATATAATAAGCGAGTACAGCATGAATCCATTTTCCAAACCGTGTTTTTAGCTTGTCCTGAATCACTAGGGTACACCTATAATAAGTGTTTATATTCGGACTATTTTAGATTGCTTCGGGGGTACCGCGGCGGAGTAACCCAGTACCTTTGTGATTCTTCATAGACATAAACCGAGAGAAGTAGTTCCGGCTACGATGTTCTTCCACAAGACGCAAGCAGTTCTGTTTATTAACCGCTAGAGCGTCAAAAGTTCCCTACCGCAGATTTAAGATAGTCAGTCTGCTTTTTTTTATACAAATCTCACCTGTTACACATTCTGGAGAGGTTGAGCAACTGCCCCCTCTCTCTGCCAGTGACGTCACAGCCTGCCTTTCCTACAGACCAGTTAGGACATAAAGTAACAGTTATGAATTAAAAGAACAAAATTTGATAAAGTATTTTAAGATATTCGTTGCAAAACAAATTTATTGTGAAATTATAATTTTACTCCGCGAGCAGCACGTAGACAAACAAAAGACAGCGGAAACCATTGTTACGTCTTATTTAGCAGACGCTTTTATCCAAAGCGACAATTAGGAGAGCATTTAACACACTGAATCCGGCGCGACGTGACGAGGTCCATACGGGTTCAATAGGTTAAATCATAACATGAAAACTTTATCGCGCGATTCGTGTCATCGCGACATACTGTAACATACTTACAGTGTGTGTTTGAAAAAAGGATGTTATCGTCCTTTGCTTTTTTCTGGGGTGCATTTTATCCCCGAAGTGAACAAACGAACGAACGAAAATTCAGAAGAGCAACAAGAGATTTGAAGCTCATAGCAGACGCGCCCAGGAGATGATTCGCTCTGTGATTGGCTGAATGTTACTTCACTCAAATCTAAGTAACAAATCTGAGAACACTACAGGAAATATTCACGCTGGATCCTAAAAAAAAAAAAAAAAAATAGCAGGGGTCAGAATCACCTGTTTCTAAAAGTGCGGGGGACGTGCCCCCCCCCCCGTCCCCCCCGGTTGCTACGCCCCTGGGTGCTAGTATATCCACTAACCCTTACTGGAGTTACAGATACTGCTGATCAACTGACCACAGCTCACCAGATTCTGTGACCTTCACCACAGATCTCACCAAGACCCCAAACTCCCCATTTACATCAGAACTCAGTTTAGAGGGTAAACTGGGGTTTGAGGAAGTCCACCCTCATTCCCAGGGAGATAGTTGTGTTCATATATTAGACATTTAACCAGAAAGACTGAATGTTTCAGGAATATTTGTAAAAAAATAAAGGTGTTCACAGATTGTTAGAGTGAAACTGAATGGCATTCTGCAAGTGATGATTCTTCTTTTAAAGCATTCATTTGATTTAAACAATAAGTTTTCATAACAGTTACCTATTTTATATTACAATTCTGAACTTTTTCTTGCAAATGGAAGTTTTTATCTGCTAGTTTGGACTTTATAACTTGACTCAACAATACGAGTTTGTCGATTCTGAGAAAAAACAATCAGAAGTGTGGGATATAAACTCTTAATTCTGAGCCGAGTGGAAAAGAGAGAATAACGAGATGATGTTTCTTTTCAGAGGTGGGAGATATAATCTCAGAATTGCAGGAAAAATTACAGACTTTTTAAATATAAACTCAAAATGACCCTTTTTATTATTTTATTCCATGCAAAACTGTCATTTTCTGCCACCAGATAGACTCCGCCCACAAAAAACCTCACCAATGTTTGCTAACACTAAAGTTGGTCTGTATGTTGTGTTCTGTTGTGCATATTGGCCTGTAGGTGGCGATAGAGGTTTGAACCTCTGCTGTGTGTGCTGTACAGTTACTTAATTTGGTTAATTGAAGTATTATTTATTTTCAAATGCCTCATTGCTTCTTACTAAGGATATAACAAACACTAGTGTCCGCTCGCTCTCTCTCTCTCTCACACACACACACACACACACACACACCTGTGGAGAGATTGTCGTATCCCAGCTCGGTCAGGCGTCTCCTGTGGGTGTTGAAGAAATGTTCAGATTCTGACATCACTCCATTACACCACAGCAGCAGGTTCGTGAAGACGGCGTGGATTACTCCAAACCTGCTCGACACACACACACACACACACACACACACATCTGTGTTTCACATGATCGGATTCATCATGTGAAGCTAAGGCTACTTCATCAGCATCTCTAATTTAATTGCATGCATTAAATAGTACATTAAGTGCACTGTAGAGTGAACTACACAGTGATCTGATGAAATGCATAAGTCACTTTTGAAAAAAAGCATAACTGTAAATGTTTGTGTTTTGCAGAAGTTCAGCACTGAGTCTCTGCTCATGAACGAAGACGGAGAAGTGTGTCTGTACCTTTCAAACGTTTCATATTTCTTGATGACATCTTTGATGTGGAACCAGAGGAAGTGCACCTGCAGCGGAGAGCAGACAGACACATGGTTCAGAGAACTGCACGACTGAGCTGATCTGAAGAAACACACTCCTGTCTTCTGCAGAGCTGATTACAGCTGGAACTGTGTGTGATTCAGCTTAGAATTAATACTGGTATTTTACAGTTTGTTTGAAGTAAGAATGTTTTGCTAAAGTTATGAAAGTCCAGTTTTTCAAAGTTATTAAAACTTTTTTCTTTGGTTATATACATTTTAAAGGGACGTTTCATTTTATCATTGTACAAAAGGCTTTTACAAGTCGCTACATTTAAAAAAGCTTAGAGAACTGCATGAATGATGTATATACAATGTGTTTGTGTTTAACATGATTTAAGAGCAGATTTGTATAGTATCCGAGGTGAAGCTGCTTGGGAAACACTCGTGTCTTGACCCCGGGTGATTGACAGATGCGCGCTCTCACCTGAGATATGGTGTGCAGCGCGTGCACGATGGGATAGACTCCGATCACGGCGGAGACGCAGGACAGATATCCGACGAAAGAGCCGATGCGGAACGCGTCCATGATGAGCGACAGCAACGCGAGCATCGTCAGCCCCCCTGGACACACAGCACAATCATTCACTCTCACGCACACGCACGCGCACGCAGCAATGCGTCGGTAGCTTTCTGACGCGCGTCAGCCGCTCACCTCGGATCCAGCTGGTGCTCGCGTGCGCGTCCTTCTCCTGCACCGGACCGTGCTCCCGCTCCCTCTGGATCATGTAGCACAGCATCCACACGAGCTGCACGAGCATCAGAGCCGTGATGAAGGCCAGCAGGTGCTCGTTCTTCACCACGGGACCGTGCTGGGCGAGCGCGAGCATCACGGACACACCGATCAGCAGCAGGTTGGCTCCGTACTGTCCGCTCAGTATCTCCGCGTTCTTCTTCGGGTAATTCTTGGTCAGATTCACCTTGAGCTTGGAGAAAAGTTTCTTCTCCGAGTTCGAGGATGAGGATGAGGAGGAGGAGGAGGATGAAGAGGAGGTGGACTTGTTCGGATGCATGATGTCCAGACCGTGGATCAGCAGCAGCGGCTCCGGGTGATCGTCGAAAGCGCGCAGAGATACGGACATGCTCAGTGCGCGTCCATCGCCGTTATATACCTCCTACAAAGCCCAGGAGATTATCACGGATCGAGTTTCATTCATCTTCATTTCATCGAGCTCCTGGAAAAACGGTGCCAAGAATCGCTGAGAAACACGCGCCCACCAAACTTCACCAACCGGACGCGCGCGCTCCTCACGGCGTCTCCAAGCTTCTCCTCACGCTGCGGTCAGAGGTGAAGCTCCAGCGAGCTTTGAGGCTCTCGTGTTCCACTGTATGGACGGCCCTTGGTTGACCGCAGACTCGTATAACGGACCAACAATCAGAAGAATGTGGTCAGCGTGAAATCTGCGTGCGCGCGCATTTAAAGACGGATTGCGAAACGCGGCTGAAATCTGACGCAGCCTCTTCACAATTAGATGAAACCGATCCGGGCCAGAGAACTCCAACAAAAGAGCTTGTATTATACCGGCTCTGACCTGGCTTCATCCCCACTGGAGCTCGAGCTGCGTCATGATCCGGATCAGAGAGAAACGAGAAGCGCGCGCTGTTTCCGCTGATCGACTCCGGAGAGCTTTGATGAAGACCGACAGATGCGGTCTCGCGCTTATCACCATCATCACCTTCACCATCACCTTCATCATCACAGAACCATTCTCATAGTGTCATCAGTGAGAGTCTGATCAAGCAGCGCAGGCGTGCACGGTCTGAATGAGACTGACTGTACATTACAGTGTTGGGGAAAGTTTCTTTTAAAAGTAATGCATTACAATATAACGTTACTGTAACACGTGTCTAAGGAAGGATTGCTGTTATCACAGATAGAACTGAATCGATCAGAAGATTGAGAGATCGTAAACGAGGTGAAGGCTTGTGGTCAGAAACAACAGACACAAGTCAGATCTGAACTTGGGATGTAATTGTTCCCTTTTTATATAAAGTGGAAATAATAAAGATCAACTCTTTTTTACCCCACGGACCAGTCAAATTTCAGAAAGAAATCAAATAAAGAATTAAAATAAATGAATAAAATAAATGACTTCTCTCAAAATATCACAGCTGTCCCGATAAGCACTTCTGAGTCATCAAGTGGTTTATGGGTAACTTTATACTATCAGTAGTTCAGTGTTCTGTAAGTTGTGGCCTAATGGTTAGAGAATTTGACTCCTAACCCTAGGGTTGTGGGTTTGAGTCTTGGGCCGGTAATACCACGACTGAGGAGTCCTTGAGCAAGACACTGAACCCCAACTACTGTTTGTGTGTGCATGTGTGTGTGTGTGTGTGTCCACCCACTTTAAATGCAGTGCATGAATTCTGAGTATAGGTCACCATACTTGGCTGTACTTTGTAAAGTACTGATCACTATCTTTTCTGGCCAATTCGCTCAAGGGAGGGTACTTCATTCTTTAGATGTGGATCATCTTGCTTTCATAAAGCATTGAAAGAAAGGCTATTGTCCTTTTCTTTACGATGTGTTGTCTTTTTCCTCTGTAGCAGATTTGGGCAGTTCGCCATCAAATGTGAAGTTTTACAGGATGTCACAGAAGATCCCAGGAGTCACAAATCCGTAGAATCTAGAAGAACAAAAAAAAAAAACATTCATCTGGTGAGTTCAAGAATAATTTCACATGAAAAATCAAAACAAACAATTAAACATACAGTTAAAAAAGTTAGCAACAATGGCATTGTTAACTGAATGAACAATAATCACGTTGTTCACTGACATTTAGAACTACTTAAAAATATAATATAAAATATAAATGAAAAAGGGGAATAAACAGTTTATTGCAACTAAATAAACATTTTGCATGCTAATTTGGAGTTGTTTTTATACATTCTTTTAACCAGAAATTATCGTCTTGCTGTAATTAGGTTATCACACACCTGCTAGGTCTCTTAGATCATCAGTTGTTGCTGATTATCCCTCAGTCCAAAAAAAAAATTATTTCAGATCCCAGTTGAAGGCACACATTTTTTAGTCTAGCCTTTTTGAATTAAAGAAAGTTTGACTTGGGAACTTTTTATAAATGTTCATTTACTGTGTGTAAGTTATGTGTTTTTCATCCTTAGAACTGCAGTGAGACCGTGTTCACACACAGCACATCTGCACTCAATCCTGATTCTCCGTGTTCACACACAGCACATCTGCACTCACTCCTGATTCTCCGTGTTCACACACAGCACATCTGCACACACTCCTGATTCTCCGTGTTCACACACAGCACATCTGCACTCACTCCTCATTCTCTGTTCACACACAGCACAGCACATCTGCACTCACTCCTGATTCTCCCTGTTCACACACAGCACATCTGCACTCACTCCTGATTCTCTGTTCACACACAGCACAGCACATCTGCACTCACTCCTGATTCTCCCTGTTCACACTCAGCACATCTGCACTCACTCCTGATTCTCTGTTCACACACAGCACATCTGCACTCACTCCTGATTCTCTGTGCTCACCCACAGCACATCTGCACTCACTCCTGATTCTCTGTTCACATACAGCACATCTGCACACACTCCTGATTCTCCGTGTTCACACACAGC
Source organism: Carassius auratus (assembly GCF_003368295.1). Classification (NCBI taxonomy): domain Eukaryota; kingdom Metazoa; phylum Chordata; class Actinopteri; order Cypriniformes; family Cyprinidae; genus Carassius; species Carassius auratus. The sequence continues at coordinate 9,966,455 of NC_039281.1, read as the reverse complement.
ACATCTGCACTCACTCCTGATTCTCTGTGTTCTCACTCAGCACATCTGCACTCACTCCTGATTCTCCCCGTTCACACTCAGCACATCTGCACTCACTCCTGATTCTCTGTTCACATACAGCACATCTGCACACACTCCTGATTCTCTGTTCGCACTCAGCACATCTACACTCACTCCTGATTCTCCGTGTTCACACACAGCACAGCACATCTGCACTCACTCCTGATTGTCTGTGTTCACACACAGCACATCTGCACTCACTCCTGATTCTCCGTGTTTACACACAGCACAGCACATCTGCACTCACTCCTGATTCTCTGTGTTCACACACAGCACATCTGCACTCACTCCTGATTCTCCGTGTTCACACACAGCACAGCACATCTGCACTCACTCCTGATTCTCTGTGTTCACACACAGCACAGCACATCTGCACTCACTCCTGATTCTCTGTGTTCACACACAGCATATCTGCACTCACTCCTGATTCTCCGTGTTCACACACAGCACATCTGCACTCACTCCTAATTCTCCGTGTTCACCCACAGCACATCTGCGCTCACTCCTGATTCTCCGTGTTCACCCACAGCACATCTGCACACACTCCTGATTCTCCGTGTTCACCCTCAGCACGTGTTCACCCACAGCACATCTGCACACACTCCTGATTCTCTGTGTTCACCCACAGCACATCTGCACACACTCCTGATTCTCCGTGTTCACCCACAGCACATCTGCACAAACTCCTAATTCTCCGTGTTCACCCACAGCACATCTGCACACACTCCTGATTCTCTGTTCTCACTCAGCACATCTGCACACACTCCTGATTCTCCGTGTTCACCCTCAGCACATCTTCACTCACTCCTGATTCTCTGTGTTCACCCACAGCACATCTGCACTCACTCCTGATTCTCCGTGTTCACCCACAGCACATCTGCGCTCACTCCTGATTCTCCGTGTTCACCCTCAGCACATCTGCGCACTCCTGATTCTCCATGTTCACCCTCAGCACATCTGCACTCACTCCTGATTCTCCAAGTTCACCCTCAGCACATCTTCACTCACTCCTGATTCTCCAAGTTCACCCTCAGCACATCTGCGCTCACTCCTGATTCTCCGTGTTCACCCACAGCACATCTGCACACACTCCTGATTCTCCGTGTTCACCCACAGCACATCTGCACACACTCCTGATTCTCTGTGTTCTCACTCAGCACATCTGCACACACTCCTGATTCTCCGTGTTCACCCACAGCACATCTGCACACACTCCTGATTCTCCGTGTTCACCCTCAGCACATCTGCACACACTCCTGATTCTCTGTGTTCACCCTCAGCACATCTTCACTCACTCCTGATTCTCCGTGTTCACCCACAGCACATCTGCACTCACTCCTGATTCTCCGTGTTCACCCACAGCACATCTGCACACTCCTGATTCTCCGTGTTCACCCACAGCACATCTGCGCTCACTCCTGATTCTCCGTGTTCACCCTCAGCACATCTGCGCTCACTCCTGATTTTCCATGTTCACCCTCAGCACATCTGCACCCACTCCTGATTCTCCAAGTTCACCCTCAGCACATCTTCACTCACTCCTGATTCTCCGTGTTCACCCACAGCACATCTGCGCTCACTCCTGATTCTCCGTGTTCACCCTCAGCACATCTGCGCTCACTCCTGATTCTCCATGTTCACCCTCAGCACATCTGCACTCACTCCTGATTCTCCATGTTCACCCTCAGCACATCTGCACTCACTCCTGATTCTCCAAGTTCACACCTCAGCACATCTGCGCTCACTCCTGATTCTCCATGTTCACCCTCAGCACATCAATCAATCAATCAATCAATCAATCAATCACCTTTATTTATATAGTGCTTTAAACAAAATACATTGCGTCAAAGCACTGAACAACATTCATTTGGAACACAGTGTGTCAATAATGCAAAATGATAGTTAAAGGCAGTTCATCATTGAATTCAGTGATGTCATCTCTGTTCAGTTTAAATAGTGTCTGTGCATTTATTTGCAATCAAGTCAATGATATCGCTGTAGATGAAGTGACCCCAACTAAGCAAGCCAGAAGCGACAGCAGCAAGGAACCGAAACTCCATCGATGACAGAATGGAGAAAAAAACCTTGGGAGAAACCAGGCTCAGTTGGGGGGCCAGTTCTCCTCTGACCAGACGAAACCAGTAGTTCAATTCCAGGCTGCAGCAAAGTCAGATTGTGCAGAAGAATCATCTGTTTCCTGTGGTGTTGTCCTGGTGGTCCTCTGAGACAAGGTCTTTACAGGGGATCTGTATCTGGGGCTCTAGTTGTCCTGGTCTCCGCTGTCTATCAGGGATGTAGAGGTCCTTTCTAGGTGCTGATCCACCATCTGGTCTGGATACGTACTGGATCCGGGTGGCTGCAGTGACCCTCTGATCTGGATACAGACTGGATCTGGTGGCCACGGTGACCTCGGAACAAGAGAGAAACAGACAAATATTAGCGTAGATGCCATTCTTCTAATGATGTAGAAAGTACGGTGTTATGTGAAGTGTTTCGGTTCCGGTTTACCTAATTAATGCAGCCTAAAAATCCTTTAACGGATTTGGATATTAAAAGCATATTAGTATGTTATGTGTATGCCAGGTTAAAGAGATGGGTCTTTAATCTAGATTTAAACTGCAAGAGTGTGTCTGCCTCCCGGACAATGTTAGGTAGGTTATTCCAGAGTTTAGGCGCCAAATAGGAAAAGGATCTGCCGCCCGCAGTTGATTTTGATATTCTAGGTATTATCAAATTGCCTGAGTTTTGAGAACGTAGCGGACGTAGAGGAGTATAATGTAAAAGAAGCTCATTCAAATACTGAGGTGCTAAACCATTCAGGGCTTTATAAGTAATAAGCAATATTTTAAAATCTATACGATGTTTGATAGGGAGCCAGTGCAGTATGGACAGGACCGGGCTAATATGGTCATACTTCCTGGTTCTAGTAAGAACTCTTGCTGCTGCATTTTGGACTAGCTGTAGTTTGTTTACCAAGCGTGCAGAACAACCACCCAATAAAGCATTACAATAGTCTAACCTTGAAGTCATAAATGCATGGATTAACATTTCTGCATTTGACATTGTGAGCATAGGCCATAATTTAGATATATTTTTGAGATGGACAAATGCAGTTTTACAAATGCTAGAAACGTGGCTTTCTAAGGAAAGATTGCGATCAAGTAGCACACCTAGGTTCCTAACTGATGACGAAGAATTGACAGAGCAACCATCAAGTCTTAGTCAGTGTTCTAGGTTATTACAAGCAGAGTTTTTAGGCCCTATTATTAACACCTCTGTTTTTTCTGAATTTAGCAGTAAGAAATTACTCGTCATCCAGTTTTTTATATCGACTATGCATCCCATTAGTTTTTCAAATTGGTGTGTTTCACCGGGCCGTGAAGAAATATAGAGCTGAGTATCATCGGCATAATAGTGAAAGCTAACACCATGTTTCCTGATGATATCTCCCAAGGGTAACATATAAAGCGTGAAGAGTAGGGGCCCTAGTACTGAGCCTTGAGGTACTCCATACTGCAGTTGTGATCGATATGATACATCTTCATTCACTGCTACGAACTGATGGCGGTCATATAAGTATGATTTAAACCATGCTAATGCACTTCCACTGATGCCAACAAGGTGTTCAAGTCTATGCAAAAGAATGTTGTGGTCAATTGTGTCAAACGCAGCACTAAGATCCAATAAAACTAATAGAGAGATACACCCACGATCAGATGATAAGAGCAGATCATTTGTAACTCTAAGGAGAGCAGTCTCAGTACTATGATACGGTCTAAATCCTGACTGGAAATCCTCACATATACCATTTTTCTCTAAGAAGGAATATAATTGTGAGGATACCACCTTTTCTAATATCTTGGACAGAAAAGGGAGATTCGAGATTGGTCTATAATTAACAAGTTCTCTGGGGTCAAGTTGTGTTTTTTTGATGAGGGGCTTAATAACAGCCAGTTTGAAGGTTTTGGGGACATATCCTAATGACAATGAGGAATTAATAATAGTCAGAAGAGGACCTATGACTTCTGGAAGCACCTCTTTTAGGAGCTTAGATGGTATAGGGTCTAACATACATGTTGTTGGTTTAGATGATTTAACAAGTTTATACAATTCTTCCTCTCCTATAGTAGAGAATGAGTGGAACTGTTCCTCAGGGGGTCTATAGTTCACTGTCTGATGTGATACTGTAGCTGACAGCTGAATGATTGCAATTTTATCTCTAATAGTATCGATTTTAGAAGTAAAGTAGTTCATAAAGTCATTACTGTTGTGGTGTTGGGAAATGTCAACACTTGTTGAGGCTTTATTTTTCGTTAATTTTGCCACTGTATTGAATAAATACCTGGGGTTATGTTTGTTTTCTTCTAAAAGAGAAGAAAAGTAATCTGATCTAGCAGTTTTTAATGCTTTTCTATAGGATATGCTACTTTCCCGCCAAGCAATACGAAATACCTCTAGTTTTGTTTTCCTCCAGCTGCGCTCCATTTTTCGGGCTGCTCTCTTTAGGGTGCCAGTATGCTCATTATACCATGGTGTCAAACTGTTTTCCTTAACCTTCCTTAAGCGTAAAGGGGCAACTGTATTTAAAGTGCTAGAAAAGAGAGAGTCCATAGTTTCTGTTACATCATCAAGTTGTTCTGAGGTTTTGGATATGCTAAGGAATTTGGATACATCAGGAAGATAACTTAAAAAGCAGTCTTTTGTGGTAGAAGTGATGGTTCTTCGATACTTGTAACAAGAAGTAGAATTTACAATTTTGGCTATATGAAGTTTACACAGAACTAAATAATGATCTGAGATATCATCACTTGGCTGAATAATTTCAACACTATCAACATCAATTCCATGTGACAGTATTAAATCTAGAGTATGATTTCGACAATGAGTAGGTCCTGAAACATGTTGTCTAACACCAATAGAGTTCAGAATGACTATAAATGCCGATCCCAATGCATCTTTTTCATTATCGACATGGATATTAAAATCACCAACTATTAAAACTTTATCTGCACGTAAAATCACCAAACTCTTTAATAAAGTCTGTATGGTGGCCTGGTGGCCTGTATACAGTAGCCAGTACAAACATAAAAGGGGATTTATCATTAACATTGGTTTCTCTGGATAATGTTATATGAAGCACCATTACTTCAAACGAGTTATACTTGAAGCCTGCCCTCTGAGAAATCCTGAAAACGTTGTTATAAATTGAAGCAACTCCTCCCCCTTTGCCTTTAAGACGTGGCTCGTGTTTATAACAATAATCTTGGGGGGTGGACTCATTTAAAATAATGTATTCATCAGGTTTTAGCCAAGTTTCTGTCAAACAGAGCACATCTATATTATGATCAGTTATCATATTATTTACAAAAAGTGTTTTCGTAGAAATGGATCTGATATTCAATAAGCCAATCTTTATCATTTGTTTATCCATATTGCATTTGTTTTTTATTTGTTGAACCTCAATTAAATTGTTAACCTTAACTTGGTTTGGACGTTTTTTGTATTTTCTAGTTCGGGGAACAGACACAGTCTCTATAGTGTGATATCTAGGTGAAAGAGTCTCTATGTGCTGAGAATTAACTGACCTCTGTGACGGGAGGCAGCTAGCAGACGGTCGGTTTAGCCAGTCTGTCTGCTTCCTGACCTGGGCCCCAGTTAGTCAAGTATAAACACTAAGACTATGTGCCATATTTCTAGACAGAAGAGTGGCGTCACCCCAGGAGGGATGAAGACCATCTCTTTTAAACAGGTCAGGTCTGCCCCAAAAGCTCGTCCAATTGTCTATATAACCTATGTTATTCTGTGGGCACCACTTAGACATCCAGCCATTGAGTGATGGCAATCTGCTATGCATCTCGTCACCACGGTAAGCAGGGAGGGGACCAGAGCATATTACAGTGTCTGACATCGTGCTTGCAAGTTCACACACCTCTTTAAAGTTTATTTTTTTGAAGTACATCTTCACTCACTCCTGATTCTCCGTGTTCACCTACAGCACATCTGCACACACTCCTGATTCTCTGTTCACACACAGCACATCTGCACACACTCCTGATTCTCTGTGTTCACACTCAGCACATCTGCACTCACTCCTGATTCTCTGTGTTCACACTCAGCACATCTGCACTCACTCCTGATTCTCTGTGTTCACACTCAGCACATCTGCACTCACTCCTGATTCTCTGTGTTCACACACAGCACATCTGCACACACTCCTGATTCTCTGTTCACACGCAGCACATCTGCACTCACTCCTGATTCTCCGTGTTCACCCACAGCACATCTGCACACACTCCTGATTCTCTGTTCACACACAGCACATCTGCACACACTCCTGATTCTCTGTGTTCACACTCAGCACATCTGCACTCACTCCTGATTCTCTGTGTTCACACTCAGCACATCTGCACTCACTCCTGATTCTCGGTGTTCACACACAGCACATCTGCACACACTCCTGATTCTCCGTGTTCACACACAGCACATCTGCACACACTCCTGATTCACACATCTGCACACACTCCTGATTCTCTGTGTTCACACTCAGCACATCTGCACTCACTCCTGATTCTCGGTGTTCACACACAGCACATCTGCACACACTCCTGATTCACACATCTGCACACACTCCTGATTCTCTGTGTTCACACAAAGCACATCTGCACTCACTCCTGATTCTGTGTTCACACGCAGCACATCTGCACTCACTCCTGATTCACACATCTGCACACACTCCTGATTCTCTGTGTTCACACAAAGCACATCTGCACTCACTCCTGATTCTGTGTTCACACGCAGCACATCTGCACTCACTCCTGATTCTCTCTGTTCACACGCAGCACATCTGCACTCACTCCTGATTCACACATCTGCACACACTCCTGATTCTCTGTGTTCACACAAAGCACATCTGCACTCACTCCTGATTCTCTGTGTTCACACAAAGCACATCTGCACTCACTCCTGATTCTCTGTGTTCACACAAAGCACATCTGCACTCACTCCTGATTCTCTCAGCACAGCAGTCAGTCAAACAGTGACTGCTGAAACAGGGCCTGTTTGAAAAAGTCACTCAGATATTTAATTAATTAATTTATATTATTTAATATACGTATGTTATTTAAATTAAAATTGTTTTGCATTACTAGTTATTTGAAAAAGTAATTGGATTACATAACTAATGTTACTTGTAATGCATTACTCCTAAATCTCATTCTGGTAAATAAAGATTACCAGAGTAACTCCCCAGCAAACAGAGAACATTCCCCTAACGTTAGAATTTCACTCCTGTTTGGTAATTTTTTGGGAACTAAATACTAACGTTAGGGGAACATTCTTTTAAGGTTAATTATATATTGTAACCATAAAATAATGCTCGCAGAACGCTGCAAGGTGGTTCTATTACATGACCCAAAAATAACTTCCAGAGAACATTCTCTAATGGTTATTTTTAGGTTAATGTATGAACAAAGATATAGATTGTGGACTGATCTATTTTATATAGATTTACTGCAATAATAATGCATAACAATGTAAGAATTTATAAACATGATGAATTGGGTTAGGTTAGAATAATGTTCTTCAAACCAGAAACTAACATTTTATTTCCATAAAGAAAACTAGAAACTAACCTTTAAAGAGATTCTTAAAAAGACAGTTCTGACAAAGTTTGCTCATGATCGGACTGACTTCAGAAGTGCTCTGTAAATGTCAGCTTTCAGGCTTTAATGGAGGCTGCTTTCTAAATTGAGAACATCAGAATCACAGAAAGCATGAAGATATGAACAAACAAGCAAGAAGCCTGAGCTCAGACACTTCTCTGAAACATTATCCAGCACCTGAACACCTAACAGATCCACCAAAAACAGTGAGTTGAAAATAAAGTCAAATGAAATAGTGTTGTGCAATCATCATATCACGTCACAAAGCGCCGTGGCTTTTCTTCTGTGTGAGTAAATCTCTGTGGTTCACATTACCTGAAGCTACGTCAATGTTCTGTTCTACAATCTCAGTTCACACCTGAAACCTGAAACCTGACTCTGTTATGAGCAGCTGAACAGACAGACGGAACGCTTCATGTAATACAAACATCCTTTATTTCATCAGTTCATGCATTTGTTAGTTACAGACAAACATTAAAACAGGAGTTCAACACAAGTGCCAAGGGAACTGTTTAAAACAGTGTTTGGAAGATAAAGCAATCTGCAATCAGCAGTCTACAGGACCTCAAAGAAAACCTCTAGTTCACCTCCATCAGGCTGATGTTCAGGAAAGTATGAGCAGCTTTAGATCCGAGACTCATTGTTCATTAAAGCCAGTCCTCACGCAGAGGTCAGAGGTCGATCAGCTGCCCTCTCTCTGTGTCTCAGCCCAGCAGTGAGATCAGCATCACTACACCCATGAACTGAGTGAACAGAATCACCGGCGTGAAGAAGGACCAGACGGGCCACAGAGCGATGTTCAGACTGAAACAGAAGCATCATCATCATCATCATCCATCACCAAACACTTCACACGTGGAGAAATACAGGAATTAAGAGTCACTAAATGAATGCAAAGAAGAATTATATTTAATCATTCTCATTTATCTGCAGTGAAACAGACTATATTTAGTTCAGTAGGTGCATTAATACAGATGACTCACTGAATCAGAGATTTGACTCGATTCACTGAAAGCGAATCACAGGAGAAGTGTGTGTGTGTGTGTGTCTTTGGAGCAGAGTTTGTGTGTGTGGTCTGTTTGTGTCTGTGTCTGGAGCAGTGTGTGTGTGTGTGTGTGTGTGTGTGTGTGTATGTCTGGAGCAGTGTGTGTGTGTGTGTGTGTGTGTGTGTGTCTGGAGCAGTGTGTGTGTGTGTGTGTGTGTGTGTGTGTGTGTCTGGAGCAGTGTGTGTGTGTGTGTGTGTGTGTGTGTCTGGAGCAGTGTGTGTGTGTGGAGCAGAGTGTGTGTGTGTGTCTGGAGCAGTGTGTGTGTGTGGAGCAGAGTGTGTGTGTGTGTGTGTCTGGAGCAGTGTGTGTGTCTGGAGCAGTGTGTGTGTGTGTGTGTGTGTGTGTCTGGAGCAGTGTGTGTGTGTGTGTGTCTGGAGCAGTGAGTGTGTGTGGAGCAGAGTGTGTGTGTGTGTGTGTCTGGAGCAGTGTGTGTGTGTGTGTGTCTGGAGCAGTGTGTGTGTGTGTCTGGAGCAGTGTGTGTGTGTGTGTGTGTGTGTGTGTGTGTGTGTCTGGAGCAGTGTGTGTGTGTGTGTGTGTGTGTGTGTCTGGAGCAGTGTGTGTGTGTGTGTGTGTGTGTGTGTGTGTGTGTGTGTGTGTGTCTGGAGCAGTGTGTGTGTGTGTGTGTGTGTGTGTCTGGAGCAGTGTGTGTGTGTGTGTGTGTGTGTGTGTGTGTGTGTCTGGAGCAGTGTGTGTGTGTCTGGAGCAGTGTGTGTGTGTGTGTGTGTGTGTGTGTGTGTCTGGAGCAGTGTGTGTGTGTGTCTGGAGCAGTGTGTGTGTGTGTGTGTGTGTGTGTGTGTCTGGAGCAGTGTGTGTGTGTGTGTGTGTGTGTGTCTGGAGCAGTGTGTGTGTGTGTGTGTGTGTGTGTGTGTGTCTGGAGCAGTGTGTGTGTGTGTGTGTGTGTGTGTGTGTGTCTGGAGCAGTGTGTGTGTGTGTGTGTGTGTGTGTCTGGAGAAGTGTGTGTGTGCGTGTGTGTGTGTGTGTGTGTGTGTGTCTGGAGAAGTGTGTGTGTCTGGAGAAGTGTGTGTGTCTGGAGAAGTGTGTGTGTCTGGAGAAGTGTGTGTGCAGCACACCTGCAGGAGGCAGCGATGAAGGCGGCGGTGGTGAGGGCAGGGACGGCTGGATACTCCTGATCATACTGCTTTATTCCTCTGAACCACTCCAGATACAGCATACAGAACAACGCCAGACACACACACACAGCCAGCAGCAGCAGAGCCACACACAGCCACCAGCTGAAACACACACACACACATTTAGTTTAACTTAAACAACTCAAATTAACACCTGAAATAAAATGAATAAAACTATACTGCATTACATTTAAATGAAAGCTTAACATACAAATAAATCTCATAATTCAATTCTATATAAACCGTATCTCAGTTATAACACTGTTAGTGACGAAATCAAGAAATATTCTTAAAAACACACTTCTTCTGAACCGCTGTTTCTTCATATTTAACTTTAGAAGAATCTCTATCCCCAAACACAATTCTCACGAATGTGCTTAAGAGAAAACTTGTAACTTTAACGTTAGGATAACCCCCAGCTCAACTGAAATCCCCAAACATGTTTAATAACAGAACTCCAGCTACATATAATACACATAATCAGAACTAGAGACACACCTGAAGGTTTCCAGCTCATTTCTGTTTAAAATTCTTCTAAAAACATATTTCAGTACTTTGAAGGGGTTTTTTTATTTTTATTTTAAGAACTTCAGTTCTGAACAATCGTACAAACTTCTTAAAAGTTATCTTAAGAAATGTTATCTTTCTTAAGAAGATTTTCATGAATCCTCACCAGACGCTCTTCAGGAACTTCTACAGAGATGTGAGTTGCTGTAGAGTTTTTATTGTTTAACTGTAAAGGTGTGTGTGTGTATGTGTGTGTTTTTATAGCGTGTTGTTAGCATGTTCTCTCCTGGTAACCAGAGCTCTATAATCTTTATTGTAATCCAGGATAAGAAGAAAAGAGCATGAGAGAGAGAGAGAGAGAGAGAGAGAGAGAGAGAGAGAGAGAGAGAGAGAGAGAGAGAACAAATAACTGTAATTCAGCTAGCACAAACACACACACACACACTCAGACACACGCACACTCTCAGTCAAACCTCAGGATACAAACACACTCACAGCTCAGCATACACACACACACACACAGTGGTAGTTCTGGTCGAGGTTAGTAGTCACCTGTGAATGTCACTGTGGTTCAGAAGAACAGAGAAGAAATCCAGATAGTAGGTGAGAGCGAGAGAAGCCAGGATCCAGAAGACTGAGTGACGGTTGATCCGAGAAGATGCTTTCACATCCACAGCCTCGTCAGGAGCAGAACCTGCAGGATAACAAGATATCACCATCATCACCACCATCATCTTCATCACCATGATCATCACCACCATCATCTTCATCATCATCATCGGCATCATCACCACCACCATCATCATCTTCATCATCACCATCATCTTCATCACCACCATCATCATCATCACCACCACTATCATCGTCACCACCACCATCATTACCACCATCATCATCACCACCATCACCACCATCATCTTCATCATCATCACCACCACCATCATTACCACCATCATCTTCATCACCATCATCATCATCATCACCGGCATCATCATCACCATCATCATCATCACCACCACCATCATCATCTCCACCACCACCATCATCATCACCACTACCATCATTACCACCATCATCTTCATCACCATCATCATCATCATCACCGGCATCATCATCACCATCATCATCATCACCACCACCATCATCATCTCCACCACCACCATCATCATCACCACTACCATCATTACCACCATCATCATCATCACCGGCATCATCATCACCATCATCATCATCACCACCACCATCATCATCTCCACCACCACCATCATCATCACCACTACCATCATTACCACCATCATCTTCATCGTCATCATCGGCATCACCACCACCATCATCATCTTCATCAACACCATCATCATCATCTCCACCACCACCATCACTAGGGATGCACCGGTTGACCGGGCATAAATCGTTTTTTGGTCTTTTTTCAGCTGATTTTTCCAGTCGTGCGCCCGCATGCACAAACTACATTGTAATCATTCTCTATCATGACATTTTTGTGGAAGTATTTAGAAATCTGTGCGCAGGACACGGTCAGCCGGTCAGCACTGGAAGTGTAGAGCTACACGTCTGAGGCACAGAGAGCAGGAAGTGAACAGCAGCACAAAGAAGAGTCTTTCCTGCTCACTGAAGCTGTGCGAGTGTACTGTTCCTGTCTGTGAGGAGATGTTCAGCTCAACTTCTCATGTGATGGATGAGAAATGAAACAGAAGTAAAGTAGAACTTGCATACATGTTTGAAAAGCCAATTTTCTATTTTTTAAAGCCAAAATTTACATGGAGCAGATTCTGGGTCGTAACACTAATATGTGAAAAACATTTTGTAAGCTTTATATTCTAATCTCTGAGGTTCACATAAAGACAAAAACAAGCTCGGAGAACACGCATAAAGTGCTGCACTATAATTGCTCTAATACAGCATTCATCACCTCCAAATGTTGATTTATAATGTTACAAGTTGGGAAGCAATTTGGGCGAGGAAAGAAGATCATATGTCTATTCTCAGAATAAACTAAACACACAACAGAACCATATAAAGGCTATTCATGTGAGAACATCTAAACTAAAGGGTTTACATCGGTAATTTGATCCACTATTCCACAGAGAAAAGGAGAAAAAGACACGCCAGCCAGTTACTGACCTGCTGCAGACACTCATCTAATCTGACCACACGGAGCTCGAGCAGAGTGCAGTTCCACTTCCCACCACACACACACTCATACACGAGCGGGGGCGCTGTTGAGCTCGAGGGGACTCACCGTCCAGCGCTTACTGTCAGGTGTTTATACTGCTAACTTTACTACAAAAACAGTCTAGAAAATCTGAAGAATATTTGTTTCAGATTGCTGAGCACGATTACAGTTTATTCTTGTTTCAGTTATATGGAGGACTATGTTGAGGATGAATACTTTGGCCCATATAGACGAGCCGCGCCTGAACGAAGCTCTGTATCTGAGAACAGAGAAGAGTCTTCAGCACAGAGATGATCTCAGCAGAGATGCTGTGACAATATAGAAATATCAGCAGGAGCAAGCCTTTAGAAACCAGTTAAAGGAGCTTGAGTGTTGCACACAGTGAAAGCAGCAGCGGCGGAGAGATGAACACACACAGCTGATGAGAGTCGAGCACAGCTCAGTCAAAGACACGGGGGTTCGTGTGTGTGTGTGTGTGTGTGTGTGTTTCTCACCCTGTTCGTCCACATCTTCTTCTATGTTTGTCTTGAATCGTCGCCTCACGTTCATAAACTCACTGGGCTCCGCCATATTTACCGGGTGACGTCACATTCCAGCGACGCATGGATTGATGACTCACGACACTCGTGAAATTCGATTCACTTCTCATAATTTCTTTAAAACAGTGCTGTTTGCAGTGTTTAAGTCCTGGATTGGTTGATAGATCGCATAGACTTTCATTGAGGGGGTGAATACGTTGATAACACGATGTTGTTTCACCGTCGTACCTGGCACCATGTATAAATACACACTTGTATGTTCAATTAGATCCTAGTTTGCATTTAGATCAAAAGTACATGATAAAGACTAACAATCAAATGACTGGCAGCAATGGCTTTACAATCAACTAAAATAAACTATCACATGCTCACAACTGTAAAACAGTAGTTTTATTTTGGAAACATACTGTATAAAACAGATGAAAATAATCCCAAACTTTATGATGCAGAATATGCATGGATGTATTGTTAAAAACATGTAGTAGAACAATCCAAATACAATATTATATAAAGGTTTTTGTAAAATAATTTGGTATATAAATGGATAATTTCTGCGTCACTTGCAAGAGAAACCCTTGTACCTTTATTACTGAAACCAGTTGATCTTTTATTTTGGAGGAAAACTCCAGTTTGTGTCAAAAAACATGTTTTAGTAATGTGTCTCATGACGAGAGATGTGTACATTTGTGCAGTGAAAATGTGTTGCACAGTTTGAGAAGGGAACCTTCAACCAGGACCGCTGTAAGGGAAGGGAAGAATTAGGACAATTCCAAGGGCCCAGCGTGAGAGAGGGCATGGGGAATGCAGAATGAGATTTCTACCAAAGGAGACTCTAAAATGTTAGAACCAGCAGCCTTAGTGTATACAGTGTGGTCGTGCTTCGGGTGATCCTTGAAAGAGTCCCAGCGCTAGGTCCTTTCTGACGCCGTCCCCTCCACTCTCTCCCACTTGTGCACTTTCTGTACCGTCCTGTAGAAACATTTACATTTAATCATTTAACAGACGATTTTATCCTAAGCTACTTACAAATGAGAACAATAGAAGCAGTCAGGTCAACAAGAGAACAACAACAGTATAGAAGTGCTATGACAAGTCTCAGTTAGTCTAGTACAGAACACAGAGCCAGGTTTTTTTTTTTTTTTTTTTTAATATGAAAGGCAAGAAAAGAAGGAAAAGTGCTAGTATAAGCTGGTTAAGTGCTGGCAAAAAAGATGAGTCTTTAGATGTTTCTTGAAGATAAGTAAAGAGATTGGGAGGTGATTCCAGCAGCTGTGCACAGTCCAGGAAAAGATCCGTGAGAGTGATTATGAACCTCTTTGGGATGGCACCACAAGGAGTCGTTCACTTGCAGAGCGCAAACTTCTGGAGGACACATAAGATTTAACCAGTGAGTTTAGGTATGTTCACAATGTTTCACAATAACTTCGATATTGTGAAATATATTTAACTGAAAACTGAATGCAAAATAAATCACACAATATTTTCACTTTACAGTTCAGTAACAGTGAGGTTGGAAACAAAGTGGACAACACTATTCATTAAACACTTATTTAATGTATTCAGATGAAAATGTACAATATTAACAAATTATTCACAAGCAGTGTTTTCAGAGTCCCCAGTTACACTGTTTTAATCAGAACACTAACATTACAGTGTAGTAAAACAAGTCAAATCAAATTAAGTACATTTTTATTAAACGTAGTACAATCAAAACCTATCACAAAAGGTCAAAGCATCTCTAGCAGAAGTGACAGTGCAATGGAGCAGATGAACAATTTCTTACCAATGTTTCAAGAATAAACTGGATCCTCGATGGGAAAGAAGAAATGGTTTACTGAAAAGTTCTTAAAGGGGGGGTGAAATGCTATTTCATGCATACTGAGTTTTTTACACTGTTAAAGAGTTGGATTCCCATGCTAAACATGGACAAAGTTTCAAAAATTGAGTTGTACGTTTGAAGGAGTAGTTTTGTTCCAAAAATACTGCATTTCGAAGATGCTTGTTTTACAAACAAGGCTCAGTTTGACGCCAGATTTGCACATCGTTTATTTCTTAAGGATGATGCAGTCCCAACGAAAAAGGGTCACGATCGTGTGTTGGAACCGCAGGCGGTGAATAAAACTGCTTCAAATATCTCTGTGTTGTTAACTTAGCTATCGGCGCGTAAGCACATCAAGTAAACAACATGCGATGTTGTCATCAAACTGCACTTTCCACATGTACAGCTTAAAAAAAAAAAGACGACATAAAGTGGAACTTAGTCATTTTCCAAAACTGCTAAGCAAATATATACAGTTTCAGTTCATACCACATAGAGACGTCATTGCTGATGCTGCTCTTGTTAAATTTCAGCCTCTGGATCTGATTCTGGATCATAAATATACGCTGAATCTGACTGTTAGCCATGGTTTGTTTTGGTTGGTTTTTCCTCACGGTGTCACAGCTTCCACATGCTCTCAACGCAAAAGCCTACTTGCGCTCGTGATTCTTTAGCTCCGCCCACACGTCACGCCTCCAGCCGCTCGTGTTTTTCCAGGAAAAATCGGTACAGACTATCTTTCTCTTATGAATATAATAAAACTAAATACTTTTTGGAGTTATGAAGGATGCAGTACTACTCTATAGGTACTCAAGATTAACAGGAGATTGAGTGAAAACGAGCGTTTCACCCCCCCCCCCCCCTTTAAAAGCAGGATTTCATTTTATACCATTTCTTTAAACCATTGGTTCTCAAACTTTTTATACCAAGTACCACTTCAGAAAATATTTGTCATTAAATATTAAGTTGCACCATAATGACCAACATTAAATTTCAGCAGCGTAGTAGACCAAACTATTCAGCTACAGCTCTACCGTTAAAAATGAGGCAGTTTTATTCTAATAAGAATATGTATTGTTGTCAGCCACTTTACCATGGTAAATACAGTTTGAACATTAACACTACACTGTGCTTACGTACAGGTAAATGAAAACATAGTTTAAATTAAAATGTGTTACAATAAAAGTTGCATAACTTTACTGTAAATTAACTGTAAATTAAAGCCTTACTCAAAGATTAAATTAAAATGTATTAACATTAATATTTAATTTAGTGATTCACCTGCGTAACCACTAGAGAGGGTCTGACACTGAGAACCACTGCTTTAAACAATCCTCATTTTTAAATTCATTTTCATTAATTCATTAAATTGTACCGACATTTGCACTTACATGTTTCAGAAAACACTTTGAAACTATTATTAGAATAAAAACATATATAACACAGCTAATGCATGGGATTCATATCAGGAAAATTCTCTAAAAGACAGACATTATCACATAACTTACCAGCAATACAGTAGGTGAGCATCTAACTTGATCATCTGTGATAAGCAATGCAAAATACACACACGGGTATTTATTTATCTTCTGCAGGTTATATGTCCTTTATGCTACCCATTTGTAAACTCTGGTTATACTTTACTATTTTCAAAAGATAATAAAGATACCGATTTTCTTACCTCATTTTGCCAGTATGTTTGCAGGACCTTGCAGAACACATCTGACCCTTCTTGTGTTCACAGCTTTTGTTCTCCTTTGACATGTCACGACTCAAATTCGCTCAAAATAAAAAAGAAAATTAACAGGCAAATATTAAATAATTCGGGACCGACTGAGTGGTCAGTTATAACGAGCAGCAGCTGAGCTCACAGTTAGCTGCCTCACTCACAGAAACACAACAATCGCGAATCATTTGAGTCAGTTCGGGAGTTCGTAGGGGGTTCGTGAATCATTTGAGTCAGCTATAGGCGGGATCGCGAATCATTTTAGTCAGTTCGGGAGTTCGTAGGGGGTTCGTGAATCATTTGAGTCAGCTATAGGCGGGATCGCGAAACATTTGACTCAGTTCGAGAGTTCGTTGCGGGTTCGTGAATCTTTTTACTCAGTTCGGGAGTTCGTAGCGGGATCGCGAATCATTTGAGTCAGTTCATAGCGGGATCGCAAAACATTTGACTCAGTTCGAGAGTTCGTAGCGGGTTCGTGAATCATTTGACTCAGTTCGGGAGTTCATAGCGGGTTCGTGAATCATTTGAGTCAGTTCATAGCGGGATCGCGAATCATTTGACTCAGTTCGGGAGTTCGTTGAGGGTTCGTGAATCATTTGACTCAGTTCGGGAGTTCGGGTTCGCGAATCATTTGAGTCAGTTCAGCGGGATCGCGAATCATTTGAGTCAGTTCATAGCGGGATCGCGAATCATTTGACTCAGTTCGGGAGTTCGTAGCGGGTTTGCGAATCATTTGAGTCAGTTCAGCGGGTTTGCGAATCATTTGAGTCAGTTCAGCGGGATCGCGAATCATTTGACTCAGTTCGGGAGCTCATAGCGGGATCGCGAATCATTTGACTCAGTTTGGGGATTTCGTAGGGGGTTTGTGAATCATTTGACTCCCCAGCCAGCATTTCAACGTTGATTCAATTTAATTTAATTTATTCAAAGTGACATTGAATTTGCAAAAAAAAAAAAAGTCTGGATTATTTTGATATTTTTTTATTTTGCTATTCTGTTGACTGTTTACCAAGTCAGCAAAGCTGTGAAGATTTTACTTTCTCTTTTTAGTGTTCTTAAGTTTTATACTGTGATGCTGCTATTGTGTGTTATTGGTATTGAGTTATGTTTGGTAATAAAAAGTTAAACTGGCAAACTTAAACTTTTTTTCTTTCTCGGGGTCGGGTGGGGGCATCATAAAGGAATTATGCTTAGGGCACACCAAAATGGCCAGCAGCGGCACTGACTTTATTACAATAAGACTTCTGGTGTATTTGAGCTGTGTACTGTCAGAGCAAAACTTAAACACTCTCTACTGAGAATACAGCTAGAACCAGCCTAAGCTTATCAGCTGCTGGTTTTTAAGTGGTTTTGGCCACTGTTTTAGTAGGTCACGCTGGTCTGGTTTTAGCTATTTCTTTTACTGAATCCAATGGTTTTAGCTGGATTAGCTAAAAAAACATGCTAGCAAAATGCTAGTAACTTGTTAATTAGACTAGAAACCTGCTAGCTACATGCTAGTGACTTGCTAATCCAGCTAGCAACATGCTGGTCTTTTGGACATCATGCTGGAAACATGCTAACAACATGCTAGCTATACTAATTAATAATGCTAAAAACAAGCTAGTTGCTAGTGACTTGCTAGGCATGCTAGCAAAATGCTAGTTGCTTGTCAATCATGTTAACAACATGCTAGTGACAGGCTAATCATTCTGGGAACATGCAAGCAACATGTTAGAAGCGTGTAAACGACATGCTAGTGACTTGCAAATCATGCTAACAACATGCTAGTAAGTTGCTAGACATGCTAGCTACTTGCTTATCAATTGGTAATATTGTTAGCAACATGCTAGTCCCTTGTTAATCTTTTTGACAACATGCTATTCACTTGC
This sequence comes from Carassius auratus, assembly GCF_003368295.1. Taxonomy (NCBI): domain Eukaryota; kingdom Metazoa; phylum Chordata; class Actinopteri; order Cypriniformes; family Cyprinidae; genus Carassius; species Carassius auratus. The sequence goes on along the minus strand of NC_039281.1, from coordinate 9,947,905 downwards.
TTATCATGATAACAACATGCTAGCAACATGCTAATGACATACTAGTAACATGTTAATCATGCTAACATCATGCTAGTTACTTGCTAGTCATGCTAACATCATGCTATTTACTTGCTTATCATGCTAGCAAAGATGTTAACATGTTAACGACATGCTAGTAATTTGCTAATCATGCTAGTCACTTGGTAATAATGCCAGCGACATGCTAATCATGCTGGAAACACACTAGTGACATGCTAGTAAGTTGTTAATCATGTTAGTGACATACTTATCTGTTTAGCTATCTATCTGTCATCTATCATTTATCTATCTATTTTTCTGACACATTGTATTGCCTTAGAAACTTTAAAACTACTTCAAATTATTTCAAACTGAAAACCCTCAAACTTTAAGCTTTTAAAACTACTTCAAACATTCTGGCTAGGCTTTTTCAAGCCAACTTAAAGTTTGCCTACAAACTTTACTATCTAGCTTTTATAGTCCTAAACAGAGAAGGATCAAATTCCGGTTTGTATAATGATGAGTAATTAAGGTCCGTGGAAAAGATGCAGTCGTACTGCAAACGTGAATATTAATGTTTTATAAAACTGTAATTATATCTCCCAAACAGAAGGAAGGATTTAATAAAGTGATGATGTGTAAATGATGGATCCTCACAATTCAGCCTCATAAATCATTGATCACTGTCCAAACCCAGAAAACAACTAAAGTAAATTAAGAAACAGACCGCTCCATTAGTTCATGTCCATTATTTTCTAAAAGCATGTTATAGATTGAACGTGAGAAATCTATTCATGCATAATGTTCTCTGCAATAAACCTTGTCATGTTTAATAAGACTGGATCATGATGTAAGCACTCGTGAACTCCGCCCCTCAAGCTCACACTCATTTGCATACACAGAGAGCCACGCCCACATCTCAACAACCTAGAGTCAAGTCCCACCCTATGTTTGTTGTTTTTGATAATCCTGTATCAAAATATGAAAGAAAAGATCTGAATCTACTTCTCCATTTCAACTCAACTTTAACAAGTCTATTTCAACAAAGACATTACACTTGGTCTTTTTATTTTATTTATTTATTTTAGAAAGTTAGAAGCCTGTAATAAATCAGAGGAAATGTTCAGATATGATGAACTTCAGATGCACTGGTGTTCTGTTGAGATGCAGAACAGAAACAGTGACTTGTGCGTGAGCTCGTGTTGAGTTCAGCAGGTCATTGGCACAGGTGAGGAATACTGTTTCCTGCTCAGATCACGTTTCCTGCCAGCGCCAGCTCAACTCATCCAAACACAGAGCGAGCAAATACTGAAGCAGCATCTCAGACACGGCAGACTACACCAGATCTCTGTCACAGCTTTCACTCTTCTTTCAGTCTTCTTTCAATCTTGTGAAAAAGAGCTTTTCTCTTACAAACATCACACGTTTCAGTTTTATTCCTCTCTGTATTCTGCAGGTTTGTTCATATTTGATTCACACTGATTTCTACAACACTTAACTCCTGAAATCATGACAGAATGTGTTTGTTTTCTGTCTGTTGACAGTATTTTCTGATTTATGGAGTGATGAAAAGAGTAAAACAACTGCCTTAATGTCACCTGGGGAGAATATAAGCGTGACCCTTGAGCGGTTTCCTCTGTGATGATCAGATCTCCTCTCAGAAGGAAAGATGAAGTTACTCTGAGCTTCTGATCCAGATCTTCTGATGGTTTCTGGCTCTTCAGAGCGATGATGGATGTGCAGCTCATTAAACCTCATCTAGAAGAGACAAGACAGACAGAATCTACAGAAGTCTCTGAGTGTGGAGACATCGATCTCTCCAAAGCGTTGAACGGTCCTGAACGACGATGTAACCCAGTAACTGCTGAACTGAGCTGGTCTCAGACTCATGAATGCAGCGAGGCCTTCCAACATCCAGAGATTAATCATGTTAATCAGCCAGACGCTAAACAGCTCTCTAGATGTGCAGCGATTAGCTTTCCTGCACAAACCAGAACCTGGCTTGTGTGTGTGAGTGTGTGTGTGTGTGTGTGTGTGTCCGTGGCTTCATGAGAGTATCATGTTCTGAGCCCAGCTTCACGCTTCATAATGCGGCTCATTCACGTCTGAACATCTTCCCTCAGTGTGTGTGAGATATTCTGAGAAAGAGCTGAGCACATCTGATTCTCACCCAAACAGAGAATAAAACCGGACTTCCTTTTCCTGCTGCTAAACCTGGTTTCTGCTCCTGTTTCCCAGAAGCCTCTGGGGCAGCGATGAGGAGAACAATAGTGTTCTGTGAGGAGCTTTATCAGAGACGTATACCTTACACACACACACACACTCGCTCTCTCTCCAGTTCTCTGGAGTCGATGGCTCAACCATGAAACTAGATGTTGATGAAGACGAATTCTGTATTAAAAGTTGACATAATGCATCAAAATGGCTCAAATTCATCATTTCACCTGAGGATCTTCAGCACAACACATGGAGAATGAATCCATTTAAAGTGTTAATTCACCTGACGTGTGTGTGTTTGTGTGTGTGTACCTGAAACAGCTGATCTGTGAGGAACACACAGGTGGAAGCACTCACACACTCTCTGTGGTGTTCAGGAGAATGAATAATGTTTTGTTTGTAATGAAAAGTACACAGAGCCCTGACTGCAGAGGCAGACGTACCCATCAGACAGAGATGGGCCCCAAAAATGCTTTTCATCTGATACAGTGTTTATCATCACGACAGCCTTCTGTGTGTCTGAACATTTCTCCTGGATCCTGCTTGTAGCAAATTAAATTGACATGCACCAGAAGCTGTAAATAAATGTTGAGCAACAAGTGCCTGTTATATGTTTATTGTTTTAAATGCTGTTTACTCGTTCATAAGAACCCGAGCAGAGGATGCATACGCAGTTAGGTGTGTAAATGTATAATTTCCTTTTCCTTTTCTTTTTCTTTAAAAAAACTAAAATAAGTGTACTTTAAAGTTCAAAGCCCATTCATATATTTCTCCTGGGTCCACGATATCACTAAACCTGACTCGTTTACTGAAACAGAAGTGTGTGACCCGACACACACACCAGCGGAGAGAGAGCCACACGGTCCAACACTGATAATAATCAGACATGTTTCTTGAGCAGTAAATCATCATATTATTGTGATTTCTGAAGATCATGTGATGGATGAAAAGTTTAGAGCCCAGTCTGGAGTGTGTCCACCTTTGTGTGTGGGTCCATGTACATGCTGAATCGACAGGTAAAAAAAGTCTCATGTCCAAATATTCATTTATCACCAATTAACTGTTTGACAAACACTTCTTTCTTCGATGTCCAGATCTGAATTTAAAAAAAATCTCAAACATGCTAAGAAGTCCCGATCTGAATCAACCGAGTCGCGAACATGCTTCGAAGTCCCGATCTGAATCAACCGAGTCGCGAACATGCTCCGAAGTGCCGATCTGAATCAACCGAGTCGCGAACAGGCTTTCGAAGTGCCGATCTGAATCAACCGAGTCGCGAACAGCGAACATGCTCCGAAGTCCCGATCTGAATCAACCGAGACGCGAACATGCTCCGAAGTGCCGATCTGAATCAACCGAGTCGCGAACAGCGAACATGCTCCGAAGTGCCGATCTGAATCAACCGAGTCGCGAATATGCTCCGAAGTGCCGATCCGAATCAACCGAGTCGCGAACAGGCTCCGAAGTGGCGATCCGAATCAACCGAGTCGTGAACAAAAAATATATATATATATTCTAAGTAAACAACAATAGCCCAATTTAGTAAACATTTTTTATTGAGACTATAAAAAATAATTCTGCATCTATTTTTAGGTGTGACACTGAAGACTGGAGGAATGATGCTGAAAATACAGCGGAGCATCACAGAAATACATTACACTTTAACACAGATTCACACAGAAAACAGAGGATTTTATATTTTAACGAGTGTAAAACGTTCAGTGTAATAAACGTCCAGTCCTCCGCTCATCCTCAGCACACTAGACCTCCAGCAGCTCTCTAGTGTTTCTTCATCATCACTTCTTCTCTTAATGTCTTCAGCTCTATTACTGAACTGTTTCTGAACTGAACCGATAAATGAAGCAGTGTTCCACAGTAACATGAACCAATCATTAATCTGCAGTTTATGTTAAATAAAAAACATACCGTATGTCCATATCATACATATTTAGGATATTAAGCAGTCTCATATTTTGATAAAAGTGAATTTGATCAGTTAAGGCTCTGTATTTTGTAAATCACTACAGAGATAAACTCTTCAGAACTGAAGATCTTGCACTCGTTCATCAGGTCAGGATATGTGGTAAAATCACTGTAAATAACGTCTGGAGTGAGTCACTGCTCTCTACAAACATGATTAAACACACCAAACCGAATGCATTTGAGTGTTATGAACTCTACTGACAGTAACTGAGTAACTTTATACTGTTTACAGTTGCTCCATGAGCAAGATCGTCCCAATCAGAACGAGCGGCTGATGACATCATCACAAACACCACAGACTGAACTGAAGACGATTTATTCAAGATTATTTAATATGTTTCCACATTCAGATCATTCTTAGAGTGATAATTGTTTGCTAGAGCCACACATACACACTCTCTCACACGCACTCTCTCACACTTTCTCAATCACTCTCTCACACGCACTCTCACACACGCTCACTCTCACACACGCTCACTCTCACACACGCTCACTCTCACACACGCTCACTCTCACACACGCTCACTCTCACACACGCTCACTCTCACGCACGCTCACTCTCACGCACGCACTCTCTCACACGCACTCTCTCACACGCACTCTCTCACACGCACTCTCTCACACGCACTCTCTCACACGCACTCTCTCACACGCACTCTCTCACACGCACTCTCACACACGCACTCTCACACACGCACTCTCACACACGCACTCTCACACACGCACTCTCACACACGCACTCTCACACACGCATTCTCACACTCTCTCACACACGCACTCTCACACACGCACTCTCTCACACGCACTCTCTCACACGCACTCTCACGCCACGCACTCTCACGCACTCACTCTCACACACGCTCACTCTCACACACGCTCACTCTCACGCACTCACTCTCACACACGCTCACTCTCACACACGCTCACTCTCACGCACTCACTCTCACACACGCACTCTCTCACACGCACTCTCACGCACTCTCTCACACGCACTCCTCTCACACGCATCTCTCCCCTCCTCACACGCACTCTCTCACACGCTCTCTACACACGCTCACTCTCACACACGCTCACCTCACACACGCTCACTCTCACACACGCTCACTCTCACACACGCTCACTCTCACACACGCTCACTCTCACACACGCTCAACTCTCACAACGCTCCACTCTCACACACGCCACTCTCTACCTCCTCACACACCGCACTCTCTCACACGCACTCTCTCACACGCACTCTCTCACACGCACTCTCTCACACGCACTCTCTCACACGCACTCTCTCACACGCACTCTCTCACACGCACTCTCACACACGCACTCTCACACACGCTCACTCTCAATCACTCTCACACACGCACTCTCTCACACGCACTCTCACACACGCACTCTCACACACAGCACTCTCACACACGCACTCTCACACACGCACTCTCACACACGCACTCTCACACACGCACTCTCACACTCTCTCACACACGCTCACTCACGCACTCTCTCAATCACTCTCTCACACGCACTCTCTCACACGCCACTCTCACACTCTCTCACACACTCTCACACACGCACTCTCACACACGCTCACTCACACACGCTCACTCACACACGCTCACTCACACACGCTCACTCACGCACTCTCTCAATCACTCTCACACACGCACTCTCACACACGCACTCTCTCACTCTCACGCACTCTCACACGCACGGTCACACGCGCTCTCACACTCGCTCACTCTCACGCACTCTCTCAATCACTCTCTCACACGCACTCTCTCACACAAACTCTCACACTCTCACGCACTCTCTCAATCACTCTCTCGCACGCACTCTCTCGCACGCACTCTCAATCACTCTCTCGCACGCACTCTCACACACGCTCACTCTCACACACGCTCACTCTCACACACGCTCACTCTCACACGCTCACTCTCAATCACTCTCACACACGCACTCTCTCACTCTCACGCACTGTCACACGCGCTCTCTCACACTCGCTCTTTCTCTCTCTCTCACACACACACACAGGGTCCGGTCCGTGGCTCAGCCGTCGTACCAG
>NC_039281.1:9858906-9939049 GCF_003368295.1 Carassius auratus | reverse complement strand
TTTAATATTCTAAGATGTTATAATATTTAGTTCCATTACTGTGATGTTAAAAAAATTATTATTGTTATATTAATATATATATATATATATATATATATATTGCATATGTATACTAGGCTTTGGCAATATTGTATCAGTTACATTCATGCCAATGAAGCAATTTTGAATTGGATTTGATTTGAGAGAGAGAGAGATTACATAATCATTTACACAAATAAAAAAAAATATATACAATTTTTCTAAACAACCATCACTTATTTTGCCTAACATTTCTTTAAAACACCAAACTTCTTCAAAGATTAACACATTTTCCACATAAGAATCTTCATTTTCATTATCTTCATCCACTGAATGAGCAGAAATCAATCTTCTGCATGTTAAAACAATATTGGAACATTTCCCCATAATCTCAGTTTAGAGAGCACTTCATGACAAACAACTGAAACAGGATTTGAACTACTAATACAGATGAAAAGTGTTGAAAATGCATCTCAGCCAGGGGCGTCGCACCCGTGGGGGATGTGGGGGTTTTAACACCCACACTTTTCCCGTTGAGAGGGTTCGACACCCGCACATTTTCTGCAGTTTTTCCGCAGTTTTGCACAAACGCCTTACTACAGTCGTTCCTCCGTTTCTCTGACCGCTCTGTGTCTGCGCTCGCCGCGTCTGCTGCCTCCTCCCCCTCCCTCTCAAACTTGACACCGACTTTGAGTGTGATCGGCTGATGATTGGCTGTTCTGCCTTAAGTCCCGCCTCTCTTGGAGTGTTATCGGTCAGCTCGTGCTGAGGAGGCGGGAACTTATGGTTATTTACATCTCCCTTTTCCAGGTACTTTGAATGAGTGTTTATGCTTTAGAGGTTTTTAAATAAGCTTGATATGTGTTTGGGAAGATGTTCTGTTAATCGTTTTGTTGACATGTCGAGTGTTTTCGGTATTATATTTCGTTTTTTAGACTAATGCTAATTGCTATTATTGGGATATTGTTTGCATACCTGTTGAAGAACTATGAAATTAAAGTGTATATTATTTTAATGTTTAAAAACAGTAAATTGTTACATTATTTATACCACCAGAGAAAAAGCTTTGTGTGGGCGTTTTTTTCTCTCCTTTTCTGATTTTTTTTTCTTTTTTTTTTTTAATGTAGGATTTTTTTTTTTTTTCCAGCCAAACAATGCAAGCCGGAAATCCCGCACAGTGCCAGAGAATTTTAAGCCCTGCATTTTGTACCCCTCTGTCAATGTGTTCATCATTTTTATTGTTTATAAACAAACCACATCCATCCCCCACACTTTTGAAAAGCTTGCTACGCCCCTGATCTCAGCATTCATAATTAATAAATGAATAAGTGCACCGCGTTGCTTTAAGAACAATTTCCAGTTCCCCAAACAAAGGCTTTCAGTGAACAGTTCTTAAACAGTCTGAATAACCCCTCTCCTGTACTCTAACTTTAAAATCTTATGAAGAAACAATAAAAACTCACATCTTTTTTATTTATATTTGTATTTTTTTTATTACCTCCACATTTTAATCTTTAATAAAACATTCTATAACCATGAAGTCTTTTGGTATTTTAAACTTCGTATTGATTTAAACAAGTTAAAATATTTGAGCCAGAAAAGACATAAAGAGAAGCAGATTTTTGGTTTTGATCAAATAATTCACTCAATCAACAGATTTATGAATACATTGAATAAAACTATAAGAAATATTAAAAGTGAGTGTTTTTGATAACAGTGCATTTGATTATTGGACAGAATTAATTATATATCTGCAACTCTGAATGTGAGAAAGATGGAGATTTTCATTCACAAAAGAAAAAAATAAAAATAAAATAATTACAAACTTTAAAGTTTAACTTAATTATAATAAACTGTGAAGCTCACATATCTTAAACATCTTAGTAACTTAAAATTCAGACATTACCATGTACAAACATTTCAACATTATTATTATTATTATTATTATTATTATTATTATTATTATTATTATTAAGGTAATTGTAGGTGTACTTTAGAATGAGTTTGTCCAGAAGTGATCTGGAAGAAACAAGAATGCAATAGGGACATTATTTACATAATCTAGAAAAAAAAGTTTCGTTTTTATATTAAAAATCTCTTATGGTGAGAGTTTAGGGCCAACAACAGTATTTACATAAAACATGAAATAACTTACAAAAAGAAAGAAAGAGAGAGACTAGCACCTTATGTATTGTGTGATCACTGGGTGTGTCGGGTGTCATATGAAACACACACACACACACACACACAGTTCCTCTTTTCATGTCCCACCTGAAACGTGATTAAGTTAATCTGTAAAAGTCTGATTTAACTGTGATGAGTAAGTCCACCTCATTTAAATCAGTTAAAGTAGCCTACAAATAAAAATAAACCGCAAACTGCACGCGTTTATTTGAGCTTAACTCCAGTTTCAGAATCATCTTTTCACAGATTTCTCCACCCCAGAGATCAAATATCATCTATTATCATCTGAAAACAGACAACAGCACACTCAGCTTTACTCACACAATCAGAGAAGAACATCCATCTGCTGTCGGAGAGTCACGGAGAGGCTGGACCTGACGGAGCTCCGGGATCTGACCGAAATAAATCACCGGGACATTAACAATCACACTCCAGCAGCTCGAGCGATATTCGCCAGCTTTCAGAGTTTATCCGAGACAACGGACGGAAATAAAAGCTATGCATTTTTATTAGTTGCAAATTTAAAGAAAGAATATTATCCGACTGCGCGCGTCACGTGACAGGCCTCATACAACATGTGCACGTGCACGCCTACCGTGAATAAGTAATGCAATAGCAGATATTTAGTAATAATAATACGTTTGCATTAAATAAAGGGACATAACAGTTTAATTAACAAACAGATGCATAAATAAGCCTGAGAGCATAAATGCTGACACACGAGAGATCTGAGTTAAAAAAAAATAGGCTTCTAAAATCAGATTAATCTACACAAACGCTTTTTATTTATGTAGCTGAGTATTAACGTCTCATTTTGCCCAACCAAAGTTATTATTATATGTCTTATAAGCTTAGTTGTTACCACAAATCTAGAAACACACACACAGAGAGAGAGAGAGAGCAAAACAGAGAAATATAGCTAGATAAAAATTTTATTATGAATTATTATTAAGCCGAGTGTATTATTTAAAATTGTTACTAGGCATGCTGGGAATAGCATTTTTGAATACCTAGACTAAAATAATAATAATAATAATGTATTGTTTTAAATTATTTGAAAGCATAATTTTCATTACCTAGCTACATTTAATTTTAGACAACAACAATACTACTACTACTAATAATAAAAGACTAGTGTATTATTTTAAATTATTGTAAAGCTTTATATGCAAGACATTAAATCTTAGACAACTACAATAATTACAATAAATAGTTTGTAAAATTGTAAAGCGACTTCTCATCTGATCTGTATTTTTATTTAAAAGCCAGAGAACTTTCAAAGCATCTTCCTGTTCAGTTTTCGACACGCTCCTAAATACTCAATTTATCGCAGAAACGCGGCAAAAGTCAACCTGGAGTGTAATTGGACATGATGATTAGACGTGATAATTAAAGTGATGCTGTGACGTGTTAACTGCTGGAGGCGCGAGGTTAAACGCGCGCGCACCTGCTGAGCATTCACGCGCGAGACATCTGCTTCACATCACGCACTTTATCTGCGGGACTCCCGAAGATCCGATGCCTGAGAGTCGAGCATCACTCAGTTGGGAGATGCATGAACGCCTCGCAGGTGGACGATTGTGACTGCAGTGTCTGAAATGACAATTTTCTTTCATTAAACGTGAAACTGGATCTAGAACAACAACTGGCTCATGTCTCTGCGCGGGAAAATGATTGCCCTGATTACGCGCCATTATGTGTGACAGGCGCGCTCTATTAGCGTGTATAAAGAAATTGTCCTTGACATCCAAAATTTGAGCTAAACTATACAGGCATTCACGGGAGAGTAAAAAACTACTTATGCACTGAAATCTGAAGGCCGTATTAAAGTCGCAAATCCTGTCAAAATATCGACTAGTGGACTAAAGATGACAAATGACACGCGGGAAACACTGAACACACAACACACGATCCAATAACGACGTCAGAACTCCGTGCACACTTCAATTCGAATCATCTCGGGTCAGACGTCATGGCGTCACAGAAAAGCGTCGGTGCACTGGTTGTCTGCAAACAAATAAATCGAAATAAAAAGCTTGCAATGAAACATTAATCTAAAGAGACTAAGTTTATTTTGTGAGTGCGCGTGTGATCAATCGCGTTTGGAGAGTAATATAGCTCCATCTGCGAATGATTTGCAGTCCGTGTGTGCTTGAGACTAAAGCTTAAGGCCCTGCTCCCTCTTCTCTCTTTTTTCTTGGTCATTACACACATTTTCCCGGAAAGTTGAACCGTCGGACTCGCTGCATTTATGCTGAAGAATGTGAATGCTCGTGCTCTTCTCTGGATGCATCACTCTCAGCACATGCACGCGCTCGCTGAGAGATCACTGCAAAACATCGACCATCAATTCAAGGTCTTCCTCCCCTTAAAAAAATAATTTTGTAATTTAATAAAAAAAAAATTGTGGAAAAAATTATATAGACCTATTTATACATTTTCCACACAACAAGAATATATTGCCTGTTTATTTTGCCCTCAAGTAAGATTAAATAACTAGCTCAAAAACGCAAGCTGAAACAACTGCATTATAAATAAATAAATGAGATAATAATAAAAATTAAAGCAGCGAGGTGCCAAAGTTTCTAAATGACTCAACAAATAGTCTCCAGTGCAATGCACCGGCCCATTCCAACCCAAAACACACACACACTTATGGAAAATACTCCTGTTGAGAATGCAACTGTACTTTTGTATTTTTCTGAAACTGCTGGAGTTTCTCTATAGGCCTCAGAATAACCTCTCGTTGGCATCAATGGATTCAAAACCAACAGCAAGTTATTAATGTCAAGATTAATGTCAAATATGCCTCACATTTTCCAGCATTCAACGTAAGTCTGTTATTAAAATCCAACTTTCCACCTGAAAACTGCCAACAAAGGAAACGGGATGAATTGTGATGATTCTTCGGTGTTTATAAAGCGATATTAAACACACAGGCCTCATGTGACCTTATTTCTTATTTCATTTAATTTATAGCCAGGTCCTTGTAGCCTGGTGACAAACTATTATTATTATTTTATTTTTTTGTGAAAAGAATGTCTTTACTGACGTTTGGCATATACATCAAGACTCAATAATGAGATGTTTTTTATGTTTTTATTTCTCCACACAAAACCTAATTTGAGCCCAAACACTAAATTGAAAAACAAAAACACAGTGTGAGTAAATCTGATGTTCCCTTCACAATCCCGACACACACCAGCTCTTCACGTGAACGCGCATTTCTCCTGAACATACTGAAGACAAAGCCCGTCCTGACCCGATCATCTCTGTCTGTCAATCACAGTCTTAATATCTGAAGAGTGATGGAGTCTAACAGCTGCTTGTCTCTTCATTAGAATGCAATTAACACCACAGAGCCCATTTCACAGTATCTTTTATATCGGATTTTTTTTTCTATAAAGCAAACGCTTAAAATATTGGGTGTATTACATTGCATAAGAGAGTATATTTTAATAACAACAATTTCGTAAACAATTCACTGTGCCAGAACAAGCAATCATCCAAGCGAAATGTATTTACACATAATATATATTTTATTATTGAAGTGTAATTGACACATTTATATTCACACATATTTACTGTCATAGTTATTGAGAGACTCGCGAGTGTTTGAAACGCGATAAAATATAACATTAAATCATAAACCCGCTCCATTTATTAGTATTATTATAATTAGCATGACTGAAGGTGATGTTTGATTATATTCGTTGATCTTATTGTTTGCACGGTTTCGAATCTTTTATCGCGGACACGAATTAATCCGAAGTTTCTTCTTCTCCGTCTTCAGTAAATATTAACAAACGAAGAGAAGCTTTTTACGCGGGTCTGAAATATTAATGAACACACTTATCTGGCCACACAGGGCGGGTTTGGGCTCTCCCTGGCTGTTTCTCAGTAATTTAGGGACTCCAGTGGCTCGTGTCACGGAGCATTCATTTCCTGCTTTACTTTGAGGATCTCATAAAACACGAGAAACACGACTGGAATTATGCTTCATATGTTTTAATGTTTCTTTTTCATTAAACAAAACTCGTTACACTAATATGAAAACATACATGTGGAATAAAGGTTGAGAGGGTCCTGGAGTCCACCGGAGCAGTGTCGGTCTCTGATTGTGATCGTTTGTATTGCGGGGGAAAGTGCCAGTCTTACCGTTACCGAGCGCGCGCAGTAACGACATCAAGTGCTGTTTCCGAGCAGATTCAGAAGAAACAATGTTTTGCTTAAACCCGACACATTCGGAGATCACATCCTAATGCGGTGTTAAACGGAGTAAAACGGGTGTAGTCCTGGCAGCTTCGGCCGTAAATCTCCCGGTTTTGGCTCCTCGGTCGGTGTGTTCAGTAAACCACTGTCTTTAGGAGAATAAATATTCGTGAGTCCCGGTGTCACTGGCTCCCGGAGCAGGAGGACAGGCTCCAGGCGGGCAGGCAGTACGTGTACGGGTAGTAATAGGGCGGCTGCAGGGAGAGCAGCGGCGGTCGCAGTAGTTCTCCGGGGCTGTATTGTCTCCGGTCGTCCCGGACCAGCACCTTCACGGCCACCTTCTTCGCCGCCGGGGCCGAGGCCAGCAGATCGGCGGCCATCTGGCGTCGCTTGGTCTTGTACCGTCGGTTCTGGAACCAGATCTTGACCTGCGTCTCGGTGAGTTTGAGGGAGGCGGCGAGGTCCGCGCGCTCCGGTCCCGACAGATAGCGCTGGTGATTGAAGCGACGCTCGAGCTCGAACACCTGCGCGTGAGAGAACGCGGCGCGCGAGCGCTTCTTCCGCTGCTTGGGCTGATCGCTGCTCTTCTCCTCGGCGCCGGTGCAGTCTGCAAAACAACCCACACGCGTTACCTCGGGCGCTTTACACGGGCCTATAACTCTTTCTGAAGTTCATACTGTGGGATTACATTGTGTGATAATCTATATGCTTAGAAAGAAAAAAAAGTGTGGATAGCAGTGCTATTTTTATTTTTGATATGGAATCTTGAGCGTTTCTACGATTAAGTTTTTTTAAAGTATTGCAAAGCGCATAACAGAATATCTTAGTATTGTTATGGTACATGTGCAATAAACAAACAAGTCTACGACAGGCCTACATATAAAGACGTGCAAAGTACTTTCTGCATGGTGCCATGATTCTTCATTGTTTCTCCGATAATGTTTTTGATCAAGCTGATACTTGAACGGTTCGCTGAGTTGTTGATGGAGCTCAAGAGTTTCTAAACTCAAATCAGACGTGTTTACTCACCGGACACACGCTCCCGGGCTCCGCAGTGCTCCGCCGTGGACTCCGGGTCCGTGTCTTCCGCTAAATCTGCGTCTTTCTCGGGCTTTGCGTCGATCTGCGCTTTACTGTCGGTGTCCTCGCTCATCCCGGAGTCCGAGTCGTAGTTCTTGTGCTCTCTCTCGTCGCTCCTGTCCGGTTCATCCATGCCACCGAAGATCTTCCAGCAAGCGCTTTTTGAGAAACAAACCTCCAGATCGTTCAAGTGTCGAGACTCGTCTTTTCGGTTCAGGATGGCTTGAATGGAGAACGGCATCAGAGAGTTACTGCGCACAGCCATCCTCGGCAGGAGAAGTCACTGTTGATTGTAAAGCGACGGGGTTAGGAGCTCCAGATCCGGGTCAGATGGAGATTGAGCCCCGAGGCGGCAGCTCGCTCGCATCGCGGCGCGCGTGAAGGGGAGATCGGTGATGCGCGTCCACGTCGCCAGAACGCGAGTGTGAACGAACACAGCGCTACTGTACACTTCACCTGCGGCTGACACTGACCCTCAGCGCACTCCCATTGGCCAGACAGACACCCGTCCCAACTTCTGATTGGCTGCGGGGAGCGTCCACAGATTACAGAACACCCAGAACGCGTAACCCGTTAACCCTTAAACACCCGAGGAGAGCTGCAGCCCTGTGTGAAAAGATATCAGTGACCCTTTAAATGACAGTGACGACTAAATGCGAGCTGATGACAAAGTAGATCTACAACACGATCAGACGCAAAAAAACTGCGCAAAAGCGAGATGTAACGCAATTACCGAAACCTGAACCCGCCACAAACTCCCGCATCGTTCAGATGAACGTTTTTAAGATCAAGTCCATCATTGTTCAGTGCTCGGTAACATCACGTAGCTACTGTAGATCTTTTTTGTGTCTGGTTTTATTCTCGGGTCACTCGCCGTCGGATCAAGTAAGTAGCATGTCTTTCAGATTAATTAATTAGATTAATTCAGATTAATAAACTGCGCTGCTCTTATTTTATGGTCGTGAAGGCTTTGTGTCATTAATATATGGTGAATTATTTTGATCTTCTGATTAATAATTTTAATTGTGATTAATAAAAGCACTGACACTATTACATCGCATAGCCTAAATTAGTTTTAACAGATTTAAAATAAAAAAAATCACTAATTAAAAATAAAATTCAAATGTTTGTAATTTCGACTCTTATGCGCGTCATATTTGAACGTTTTCTTTTTGCATTGAAAATGAACGAGGCCTAAAAACTGTACAATAAAAATATGAATAATGAATATGAGGAAGACTGCTTTAATTTTTCCATTGAACAGCAACAGCATTAGTAATAAAATCCTAATAATAACAACAACAACAAACCGATAGCAATAAACAAATCAAAAATACTTTCTTATTCGATTTTTTATTATTCTTATTTTCGATGGAGCTGACTTGGCAGACTTTCTTCAAATTGACTTCATAAAAAAAAATAAGAAGAAAGTGTCACATAAAATAACTAAAACATATCGGTTTTCTTATTGTGATACCGTGCCTCTGACATTCTGGTTTGGACCAATATATTAGGTTATTATATTTTTATGAATGTTTACGACTGAAATTAAATCCTAAACTGATACTGGGAATTTATTATATTACTGCTAAATTAATTCAGCACAGTTAACGGAGTTTAATGTATTTAATAAACAAATCCGGTTTATTTAGCGTTTACGGGAAAATATCAAATGCAATAAAAAAAACGTAATTTAGTGTTTAATAAATAATTTCTTGGATTTTAAGCGTTTAACTTTTTTATCGCGTTGTGAAGTATGAAAATATTTATAAAATTAAAACACTTTATCAATCTCTGCACGCATTTTAAATTAATTTTCTGCAAGTTGTTTCTAATCTAGTATTAGTACTATACATGTTTTTCTGTAATGTTTTCCCCAAAGCGTCACAACAGAAAAGATATATTCTGCTCTTTTATTTCACTCAATATTTAATCAACGCAAATTACAAAATTACGGCTGACGTTTAGGCTAATATAACACGTTCAAAACAATACAACATATTTCATACAACTTTGAAATATGTAATATAAGTAGCCCATTTTGTTACTAGTTAAACTGTCCCCAGTTAAACTATTAGATTAATTCAGAGGCTGATTCTGAGAAGAGAAAGAACATCATTTGCATGCTGCACATACATTTATATCTTACGGAAATTGTATTTTCCCTCGCGCAAGGCTCTTAACAAGTTTAATTCGGTGAACAGTGTTCAGAAATGATTTTACATTATTCGTAAATATCAGAAGTAGTGAACCCCAGCGTGCGCGTCTCCCTCCATCTAGCGGCCACGCGCCTTGCTCTCGGCCCGATGAGGGACTTGAATATTTGTGGCTCTGCGCGTGACCGTGGATATTCGCGATAGATTGATCACTGCCAGCGTGCACGCGGAGGACAATGAAGGCGCCTGGCGCTATAAACTTCAACAAAGCAATGCATCCAAGACCGGAAACTCTATAGAGGAGCGTGCACGCGGAGTCAGAAAGGTTTATCAGCTACAGTTTGGGAACAAATGTGTGGTTAATCTAATAAAACTATGACTTCAATGGGCAAATGATTTATAAATAAAGTAATAATAAAGGTGTAAATTAGTGTTTGTCATTATTATTAACATTGTCTAGAGATGTGTGTGTGTGTGTGTTATTAATGTGAAGTGAGTTTTAACGCATGTGACAGGTTGGTGATGCACAGACATGCAGGACTCTACAGGACAAACACTTTCACGAGAGAATGGCGTGCACGCATGAAAGCCCTTCTGTGTTCTTCCTGCCAAATGAAACTCATGTGTGGCGATTTAAAGCTCCATCTCGTCCAGATGAGTGTGACTCGGTCCCTCATTGCTCCGGACACGAGCGGCTCCTCGCGGACACGAGCACAGACGCACAGAAAGAGGGATGCGAGCTGTTTGTTACCATGGAAACGGAAAAGCCCTCATTCATAGAGAGACACCTGCAGGAAGCAGAAGTTCAGACCCGCACCGGGACACCGGACTGCGTCACGAGTTAATACTCACCTGCTTTGATTTGCAAAACTACAAAAAATTTAAAAGTTTAATCTCCGAACTTCTTAAGGTGCGCTCACGTGCAAGCGGTCACTTCAATAGGAATCAAGAGAGATTTCCACATGCACTTTTCACTGTGGGTTCAGTTTGACATGAGAACTCGCCTCACTGACCAACAGAATATATATATATATATATATATAAAATTTTAAAGTGCATCATACATGGACTTTATTGCATAGGAAATTTCGCTACTTTTAAACAAAACATATGGTGCACTCACAAGCTGGCAAGATAATTACGAATGCGTTGAAGATGATTGAAGATGTGTTTTTTGCATTTAATTCAAAACGATTTTGTAACATCTACAAAATAAAGAATAAAAGAAACGAACGTTGTGAATGTATTCACTGATGTTGCACTGTAGCCTATCATATTTTGCAAACACATCTTACTGTAAATAGTTAAAATATTTTAGAAATTCTATCAAATCTATCTTGCGCCCGCGTTGTTCCCTGAGCGTGCTGCTCTTAACGAGCACGCGCATGTGCATTTAACACATAAACAAGATCTTTCCCACATGACTCGAACACCTACAGACTCAAACCTGCAGGGACAGGAACAGACCCCGCTCAGATGGGACTGCTGTGAAGGAGACTCGCAGACAGACTGGACTCCCAATGCATCCTGGGAACGAACGAGACAGAGACATCCAGACAGAGAGAGAGAGAGCTGAATCAATCAGAGCTACATATATAATGCTCGTTCATATAGTGCAGAAGACTGTATTTACCTCGGGGTTTAAGCACCTTGCTGTTTCTCTGGCTCTGTTGTTCTACACTGGGTCTTTTAAAGCACTAAAGATTCACTGAAGGACTGGAGACCACAGACAATCTGAACATGGAGCACTTCGAGGACAGAGTTAAAGAAACTTGAGACAAAATTACTAGATTACATTTTGTTCCCTGACAATTTATTAAAATTAAGTGACAGAAGTGTGTTTTTGCTTTAAACAAGAACAAATGTCTGCCAATGGGGCCAAGAGATGAACAAAGTGAAATCAAGATTATTTTCTGACCCCACCGACAGATATCTAGTCTTATCTGATGCAGGAACTGATTTTCATTCTGCTTCTGCAGTAAAAGTATCTGGATTGTAGTGTAAAAAATTGAAAACCCAGATGAAGAATATTTCATTTATTTCCAGTATATTTGCTCTAGGGATCAATTTTCAGTTAAGTGAAGTATTTTGTGTTCATATTCTGATCACTTCTGCATGGTTTTGTGTCTGAGGGAGAGCTGGTAGAATAATAATACTAGTTAGTGCCGAGATTAAAAATGAGCTGCAAATGAAGGAAATAACTGAAGGGAAGATCTGAAGAGATCATGTTCAGCTGCTGCTGGAACAAACGAGGAGGTCTCTGTTAAAACACACACAGCTGTTTCCTGCTGCACTCCATTAAAACCTCCAATAATACATGAGCCTCGGAATAATCTATTCTGAGCTGAACCACAGAAACACAAGCCCTTCTCTGAAAGCCTCTCACACACACACACACACACATTAAACCGTATCTTTGGCACCCAGAACAGTTGAACCAAACACCAGAAACTTTAAATACATTTCATTTACTGCTGATTTATATCTATTATAACACTGAAGTTAATATCCGAACCATAAAATATAAAAAACACATCAGAGTTTATAAGGGTTCAGGGTTTATAATAAAAAGTTAAAAATATAAAATGGAAAAATAATGACATTCACAGAATGAGCATCACTCACAGACACACACACGCACAGACACACACACAGACAGACAGACACTCACAGACACACACACACACACACACACACACACACACAGACAGACACTCACAGACACACACACACACACACACAGAGCGGAGTAGCACAGTTTCTCAGTCGACACTGTTGTTGAGTGGAGTAGTTTACACGCAGCAGCTCTTCATCATCAGTCTCTTGATTCGTCTGCAGAACTGAATCATGTTGATTCTCAGCTGCTCTGATTCAGATTCGTCTCCCAACACTCCCTGACCTTTGAACTACACCTAACGCTGAACTGGAGGAGGTGACACGGAGACTCGTCATCGTTTGGCTCTTTTTGAAGGCGGCTCGTCAGATTTCTGTGCTCCACGTGTGCGAGGAAGAGCAGGACTCGAGTCACGCTTGCGTCCCCTCGCCGCCCTGAGACACACACACACACACACACACACGTTCATGATCTGCTGTTGATAAAGATCACTGCACCAGGTACCTCTCATTTCCAGCCTGACAGGTCGACAGTAAGTGTTTTCTAACATGGTTTTCTTGACTCAATATTGGATCAGACACAAAGTTCAGACATTTCTAGTTCCAAATTTAAATCTATATTCAGGAGCTGAACACCGTTCACTGAATTACATTAAATATGAAGCAAACTACTGTTTGAACACCTTAGATGAGTTAAATTAATACAGTACTATAACGAGCAAGAAGAGAAGATACAGTAACAGTACTGTAAGGAGTAAAAGATTAGATGTAATAATGAAAGCAGCACTACTGAGGCTCTCTCTCGGACTGACCGTGTGTTCGGGGAGTTCTCCTCTCTCCCGCTGAGTTTACTGAGCGCTCGAGTGGACGGTTTGCTGGGTTTGTTCCTGAAACACAGAGCAGAGGAATGAGTCTGGAGCGAGGGATCGGTGAGCAGCGGAGCGTCAGACGTCTGTCGTACTTCTCTGCCTCCAGACGAGACGCAGCACGAGTCGTCGCTCTTCCTCTGCTCTCCTCTTCATCATCCTCTCGTTCTCTCTCTCCCTCTCTCTTCTCTGATGCTCCGGTGTCTGTGAACCAGAGAAACAGACTGAACATCCTCCAGAGCAAACTATTCATGTAGCGGAATTACTAGAACAAAAACGATCATTTAAATAAATAAAAAATAGATATAGTTTTCAAAAATGAGTACTATAACAGGGCTATAATACTCATGTAACTTAATAGAGACTAAATATTTTCCAAAATAATATTTTATATTTACTATATGAATATGTGAATTCTAATATTGGATGTACACACCAGAGTCATCTGTGGCAGAGGAGGTTTTGGAGGGTCGTCCACGACGGGACGGTTTCTGCTGCTGCTCCTCCTGAACACACACACACACACACACACACACACACACACACACACACGTCAGTCAGTCATGCACATCAGATCTCAGCAGTTAGTGAGGCAGGAGTGTTTGATGCTCACGGTCACGTCTTCCTCATCCTTCCTCTCCTCCTCTTCATCACTCGCTTTGATCATCTCCTCTTCTTCAGATGGACTTGCTGTGAGAAATCAAACTTTTATTCAGGCATCAAGCTGTACGACTTTAAACAAAAGATGTTTAGCAGAAGGATCATGCTGCTCTTCTCCATACAGTGATGATTAATGTGGACAGACACTTGATAAACACTACTGACCTTCATCTTTTCTCTGTTTGACAGATTGACATGGTTCCTCCTTCACCTCTGCGCTCGAGTCCTGCAGAAACACTCATTATAAAGCTACTCATCTCACACACACACACACACTCGCTGATTGACTTACTGGAGCAGAAGCAGGAAGATCGTCTGATCTCTTTCGTTTCAGTCCAGGTCTCACTACAGAGAGAGAGACACAGGTGAACTGATGATCTACAGACAGATGTGTGTGTGTGTGTGTGTGTCTATGTGAGAGAGTGAGTGAGTGTGTGTGTGTATTTCTGTGTGAGTGTGTGTGAGAGAGAGTGAGTGTGTTTCTGTGTGTGAGAGTGAGAGGGCCTGTGTGAGAGAGTGAGTGTGTGTGAGAGAGTGAGTGTGTGTGAGAGAGTCAGTGTGTCTGTGTGTGAGAGTGATAGAGAGTGAGTGAGTGATAGAGAGAGTGTGTGTGAGAATGTGTGTGTTTCTGTGTGTGAGAGTGAGTGAGTGTGTGTGAGCCTGAGAGAAAGTGAGCCTGTGTGTGAGAGTGAGAGAGAGAGAGTGAGTGTGTGAGAGAGTGAGTGTGTCTGTGTGTGAGAGTGAGAGATTTCATACACCTTTATTATACATAGATATTAAAAAAAAACATTACCAAACAACGACCAAAACAAATCAAAACATATACCCCAAGCTCAAATTAACAACATATCAAAAATTAATTCTCCATCAATTACAACACAAATAATATTACTAAAACACCACTGTAATTCAAAAGACTCCAAATCATTCATTAGTTGATAATACTTAAATTCAACATTCACTCGAGCCCTTAAAAAAGCTTTAAAAAGAGTTACAGCATCTTGATTTGGTCTGTTTTCAATTCTGTTTCTCCTTGTAACATATATTGCAAATTTTGCTTGTCCAACAATAAAGTTGATCAGCTGCCACTTTATTCTCTGCTTCTGACAATATCTCAATCCTAAAATAAAGGCATTAGTAGAGAAGAGAGTGAGTCTGTGTGTGAGAGTGAGTGAGTGTGTGAGTGAGCCTGTGTGTGTGAGTGTTTCTGTGTGAGAGAGAGAGTGAGTGTGTCTGTGTGTGAGAGTGATAGAGAGAGAGTGAGTGAGTGTGTGAGTGAGTGAGTGAGTGATAGAGAGTGAGTGTGTGTGAGAGTGTGTGTTTCTGTGTGAGAGAGAGAGAGAGAGAGAGAGAGAGAGAGAGTGAGCCTGTGTGTGAGAGTGAGTGAGAGAGAGAGAGAGTGTGTGAGAAAGAGTGAGTATGTGTTTCTGTGTGAGAGAGAAAGTCTGTGTGTGTGTGAGAGTGAGAGAGTGAGTGTTTCTGTGTGAGAGAGAGAGAGAGAGAGAGAGAGTGAGCCTGTGTGTGAGAGTGAGAGAGAGAGAGAGAGAGAGAGAGAGAGTGTGAGAAAGAGTGAGTATGTGTTTCTTTGTGAGAGAGAAAGTCTGTGTGTGTGTGAGAGTGAGAGAGAGTGAGTGAGAGAGAGTGTCTGTGTGTGTGTGAGAGTGAGTGAGCCTGTGTGTGAGAGTGAGTGAGTGTGTGAGAGTGTGTGTGCGCGCGAGTGAGCGAGATGGTTTCGGTGTCTGTGAGTGAGAGAGAGTGAGTGTACAATGCTTTGGCAATATGTACCTTTGTATGTCATGCCAATAAAGCAATATGAATTGAATTGAATTGAATTGAGTGTGTGTGTGAGAGAGTATGTGTTTCTGTGTGAGAGAGAGAGTGTGTGTGTGTGAGAGTGAGTGAGCCTGTGTGTGAGAGTGAGAGAAAGTGAGTGAGTGTGTGTGAGAGTGAGAGTGTGTGTGTGTGAGAGAGTGAGTGTGAGTGAGATGGTTTCAGTGTCTGTGAGTGAGAGAGAGTGAGTGTGTGTGTGTGTGTGTGTGTGTGTGTGTGTGAGAGAGAGTGAACCTGTGTGTGAGAGTGAGAGAGTGAGTAATTGTTTGTGTGTGTGAGTGAGTGTGTGAGACAGTGAGATGGTTTCTGTGTGTGTGAGAGTGTTAGTGAGAGAGTGAAAGGGTGTGAGTGAGAGAGAGAGAGAGAGAGTGTGAGTGAGAGAGTGAGTTTGTGTGTGAGTGTTTCTGTGTGTGTGAGAGTGTTAGTGAGAGTGAAAGGGTGTGAGAGAGAGAGAGAGTGTGAGCGCGTGTGAGAGTGAGTGAGTGTGTGTGTGTGTGTGTGTGTGTGTGTCACCTGCAGGAGTGTCTCTGGTCTGAGCTGCGGAGCGGCGACTCCTGCGGCTCTGCTGAAAATATAAAACATGATTGTCAAATAATAAATGAATGTTTTCAATTTTCAGAAAAGCATAAACTGATTGCAGAGTGAAAGTTCAATAATCTGACTGAACAACAAGTTTTCCAATTCTTCAAATCAGGAAAGAGACTTAATACAACAGACAAGAGAAAGTTTAAATATATAACAATGAATCTTGAAAACCTAGTAAAGAATTTTATATTTAAATCATGTTTTTCTCTAATTGGAGAATCAGCCGAACACACAAATGCACCTCTTTTGGCTCCTCCTCCACAGCTGGCTCCGCCTCCTTGGGCTGTGAAGCAGAGCCTTATGGGAAAGAAGAGAAACAGGGTCACGTGATCAGGAGTGTGAGAGCAGAACGGCTCGCTGCAGGTGTGACGAGACTCTTACGTGTTTCAGACGCTCTGGTGGATCTTCCTCTGCGTGGAGTCCTGCTCGATCTCTCCTCTTCTTCACCCTCACACTGTCACACACACACACACACACACACACACACACACACACATTAACAGACAGTTCACACAAGCCATGTGTGCACCACATGAAAACTCACACTACTGAGATGAAGTATAATTCATGACTTCAATTTTGTAATTATGACAAACTAATTCAAAATTATGTGAGAAAATATTTGTTGAGAAAACGTCAGAATTGTCATACTGAAATTATGACAGATATAATAATATCATGATTTAGATTTTTTATTCTTATATAATTTTAACCTTTTATCTCGGTCATACTTTTGACTTCTTTATTTTATAATTATGACTTGGTATGACTTAGTATGTCTAATTTTAACTTAAAAGCCCAATGTTAAACAATTATGACTCATAAGTCATGACTTAACGTGATTTTTTCCCTTACATGCCAGAAAAGGAGAGAGAAAGAAGAAAACTCACCTCTTTAGAAGCCGTTTGCTCTTTTTCAGCATCAGCGCTGGTTTGATGAGCTGCAGTCAGAAAAACAGCATTTAATTCAGGAAACCTGACATCTGATGTGCTGCACATGTCACTGTTATTCATTCAGAAGCAGCGAGTGATTTCCTGGTTCTCTTTTGTGGTTCTGACACAGACAGCAGCAGGTTTATTAGACACACACACACACACCTGTCCTCTGAGCAGATGATCGTCCTGACTGCGTGCCGCTCTCCGTCTGCTCCACCTGATCAGATAACATCATTAGTGACACGCACATGATTCCGGTTTAAGATCTGCTGATGAAGTGATCCTGATCTGTTACCGTCTCAGAGTCGTCTGATGACTTCTGCTTCTGCTCGTCTGAGACCGATGCAGCGCCTGCATCAAACACACGGTTACACTGAGACATGCTCCACACACTCACCATCAGAAACACACACACACTCTTCATCATCACTAACCTGGGTCTGAAGAGTCCATCTCAGGCTCAGCCGCATCTGTGGAGATCATCTGCGCAGGCTCAGCTGTGTCTGTCTCTTTACTGTCTGCATTAAGTGTCTGCGCAGGCTCCTCTGCATCTGTGGAGATCGTCTGCGCAGGCTCAGCTGTGTCGGTCTCTTTACTGTCTGCAGTGATCGTCTGTGCAGGCTCCTCTGGATCTGTGTTTTTATTGTCTAAAGTGAGGGTCTGTGCTGGCTCAGCTGTGTCTGTCTGCTTCACGTCTGCATTGAGTGTCTGCACAGGCTCCTCTGGATCTGTGGAGATCGTCTGCGCAGGCTCAGCTGTGTCGGTCTCTTCTGTGTCTGCTGTGTCCGTCTGCGCAGGCTCCTCTGGATCTGTCTCTTTTGTGTCTTCAGTGAATGTCTGCGCAGGCTCCTCTGGATCTGTAGTGTCCGTCTGCGCAGGCTCAGCTGTGTCTGCTGTAACCTCTGGCGTGGATCCCGCTGCTTCTTCAGCGAGGGTGTTAGCAGGTGACACAGCTATGTCTGCAGGGAGGCTCTGTCCTGTCTCTGCAGCATCTGTAAGACCAGTCTTCATGGACTCGGCAGC
Organism: Carassius auratus; assembly: GCF_003368295.1. NCBI lineage: Eukaryota > Metazoa > Chordata > Actinopteri > Cypriniformes > Cyprinidae > Carassius > Carassius auratus. The sequence continues at coordinate 9,920,887 of NC_039281.1, read as the reverse complement.
ATCTGCAGTGAAGGTCTGCATGGTCTCAGCTGTGTCTGTTTGCATGGACTGCGTGTCTGCCAGCTCGGCTGCTTCTGTGCGGACCGTCAGCGTGGATTCAGCTGTGTCTGCAGTGAAGGTCTGAACCGTCTCCGCAGCATCTGCAGTAAGAGTTAGCATGGACTGGTCTGCGTCTGGAATGAGAGACTGGGTGGACTCAGCTGTGTCTGCAGTGGTCATCTGTGTAACTTCAGCTGTGTCTGCAGTGGGAGTCTGCGTGGGCTCATCTGCTGGAAGTCTTTCATCGGTCTGCTCATCTCCAGCCTGAAAGAAAAAAAACATTAACAGGAAACACTAGATCAAAAATCTACTTGATCAGAAGCAGCTTCATTGCTGACAGGATATCCTGAGAGTATTTTATTACACGCCAACAAGACGCCACTGCAATCCAAACCAGCAAAGTGTTCGGTTCTGTGCAGTTCAACAATCTGAGATGGTCCTGCGTTTACCTCTGATGTCACTTCCTGTAGCCCGAGAGCCTCCGTCTCCATGGGCTCTGCTGTAGCGATCCCGGAGGACTGTAACCCACTTCCTGTAGGGAGCGTCTCCATAGCGACCGGAGAATCGGTGATGAGATCGGAGGAGCAAGCGGTGTCTGGATCCATGGAGAGCAGTGCAAGCGCCGCTTCCTTCATCTTCATATCGGCCTCCGCTTCCCTCCGGACAGAGAGCTCTGAGGCGGAGCTGTGGACTCCCATCAGGCTCAAGAGGGCGTCGGCTTCTGCAGTCAGTGGGCGGGGCTCTCTGACCACAGCGTCCTCGTCCTCAGGTTCAGGAGTGATGTCACTCAGAGCGGCGTACGGATCGTCTGGTACAGGTGTGGAACCGGAGACGGCGCCGGGTTCTAGTGGTTCTCCAGACTTGCTCTCGGACTCTTTCTCCACCTTCTTCTCCGATGTTTTCTTCACGAGCTTCGGTTTCTCCTCTTTCTTCTGTTCTGCCGTTCCTGGTTTACTCTTGGCTTCTGTTTTTTTATCTGATTTGCCCGCAGTGGGATTCTGGGGTTTAGACTTGTGCTTCTCCGTTAGGGATTTGACCTTTGAACCCGTCTCTGCCTTTCTGACCTCGCTCTCGGTTTCCGAGCCGGATTTCTGCGGATGAGTCTTGTCCACAGACGAATCCTTCCGATCCGTCCGCACCTTGGTCTTCTCTCCAGGTTTAGCCTCTGGGTGACTCTTTGACCTCTTGAGAATCTCTTTAGGCTGCTTGTCTTTCTTCCGGCTGACCTCTGAACCCGTCTCGACCTCTGACCTCTCCTCTGAGGAGCCGGTGGAGTCCAGACGCCGGAGCAGCTTCGAGTCGCCCTTCGGTTTCTCTCTCTCGTTCACAGCAGTCTTTCCTTTCTTCAGGTTCGCTTCATCCACCGCTTCAGACACACTCGTCTTTCCTTCTCGAGAAGACACAGAACTCTTCCTGTCTGGCTTGACCTTTGACCCCTTCTTCTCATCAGCTGCTCCTTTCGCAGTCCCTCCATCTTTCTCTTCGGCCGGGGTGTCCCCGCTCTTCCTGCTCTCCGTCTTGAGTTTGTGCTTGAGTCGTTCGTCAGGGACGCCGCGCTCTTTCTCCTTGCGCTCCTTTTCTTTGGAAAGCGGGTCTTTCCGAGTGTTTTTGCGGCGTTCTTCTGTTCCCAGCTCCAGGTCCAGGATGAAGGAGTGAACGCGGTTTTTGTCAGGGAGTTTCTCCTCGCTGTCGGTCTTCTTCCTGCGCTGCTCCTCAAGATCAGACGGCCGTCGCACTGACTTCAGACTCGCCGGCTTCACCTGCAGAGACACAGAAGTGTTCACTACTGAGAGAGAGAGAGAGAGAGAGAGAGAGAGAGAAGAGAAGAGAATAGAAGAGAGAGAGAGAGACTTACATCTTTGCTGACTGAATCACTTTCGGTGTCACTTTTCTTCCTGTCGTCCTCTTTTCTGAAACGAAGCAGTCATTGAGGAGTGTGTTATCATCAGGTCTATTGATGCATCACATGTAGTGTTCTGGACACTGCTAGCTTTAGGGAACTAGTGGCTGTTTGCTCCACTAACCTGGAGTCTCTCTTTCTCTGTCTGCTCAGAGCCACTTTCTTCTCCAGGACCTTCTTCTCTTTTCGAGCCTCTTTAGCTCGGGGTCTCTTGCGATCTGTAAGGAGAAACTCACGTCAGAGACCAGATCATCCCCACACACACACACAAGTGCTGGTACCCTGTTCCTCGTTCTGCGCTGCTCTCAGTCTGCGTTTCTCCTCCATCCGCTCGCGGTTCAGCTGCCGCTTCAGAAGACGCTCCTCTTTGTCTTTGGCCTGTGGAGGGAGAGTTAAATTATATCAGATTTCAACAAAAACAACCACCAGGTGAAAATGAAACATCATCACAATAAACTATTTTAAGGGGCTCGTTTGAAAATATTGATTTCCCGTTGGTTTTGAAGAAGCGATACTGATTAAATCCTAAGATCCTCGATGCAGTTTTTAATGATAGCCACCATTTAAATGTTTGTATTAAAAAAATCTAATTGGATTAAAAACGATATTATCATTACAAAGTTATTACAGCTTTATTATTATAAACACTGCCTTGTGTGCAGTTAAAGTTCAAAGTTCAGTTTATATTTGACTTTTATAAAACTGTGTAGCATTAGGGTACACCGTGGTTTTTAAAGTGCTTTATACAGAAATTGACATCAGAGCACTTTTCCAAGTGACACAGCCCCCATAGCTCCACTGGGGTTTAGTGAAAGAGGTCCATCATCACAGTTTGTAGCGTGTCAAAGGTCACGGCGTGCTCTCACCACCGAGCGTCTGCGCTGCTCCACCGTCACCTCGTCATCAGAGTCGCTGTAGTAGCGTGAGTACAGGAAGGGCTTGTGTACGTATCCCTGTCTCACACCACGAGGCTTCTTCTCCGAGTCGTCCCCGGCCGGCGTCTCCCGCCCCCCCTCACCTACACACACACACACACACACAGGTGTCGGAGCGCTGCAGTGACACACACACACACACACACACACACACACACTGATCACGTGATGCGCTTCTCACCCCCCGAGCTGATCTCTCCCTCCTCGGTGGACTCCGACAGAGGCTCGTTCTCATCGCTGTCTCCCTCGAACGAGGACAGATCGCTGGTGTGGACCGAACTCACCGTGATGTCACTGAGACCGTCCAGATCAGAGTCCTCCAGAGAGTACTCTAACACACACACACACACACACACAGACGCTCTAGAATCAACACTTTCACTTTAATTATTAGTCACTTCTGACTCAAACTCTTATTTCATTATTTCAGTGAAGTGATGAAGAGGATTCTTCTGTCTGCTGTACCTTCTCGGAGTCTCTCTCTGGTCTTCTGTTTGACGCTGGAGGGTTTCTGGGAGTCTGTGTCTGTGCGGTTCTCCTCTCGGATCTTCCCTGAGGATTTACTGCCGTTCCCGGCGTCTCCCTCGTCCTTCACCTCCTCCGTCTCCTCCTCTTCCTCTTCCTGTTTCCCAGGCTGTGGTTCCTCCGGCTGCTCCTCCGTCTCCTCGGGGAGGCTGATGTCCATCTCCTCGTCTCTGTGCTCGAGGCTCGGGTCAGTGCCGCTGGTCTCCGGGATCTGGACATCATCAGCGCCAGAGCATCCAGCTGTCAGAGCAAACAGAAGGAAACATGACTCACGTTCTGGAGGATCTGACAGCGGGTTCTTCAGATGTGAGAAGCTCACCAGCATCACTTCCAGGTTCCACGGTCAGAAGTTCAGCTTCCTGGATTTCTGCAGGAAGGGGCGGAGCTACAGGAGGAAGCTCATCCTCCTCCACGTGGCTGTTTGGAGACAGAAACTTCCGGACGACGCGCTCCACCTGCGGCCGAAAGGAGTGATGGACCTTCGGATCGACGACCTGAGCCACGATCCGGTCCACTCCCTGCTCCAGCATCCCTGACCTGCCGCACACACACACACACGGTGAAGCTCAGGACACACACACAGACGGACAGACAGACAGACAGACGGACAGGACACGTACTGCAGGACCAGCTGTCGGATGCTGTTTCTCAGCTGGTTCTTGTTCAGCTGTGGGCTCCATGTGTGGTTTGCCAGGTGATTGGACACGAAGTTATCCACTCGCTGTCGTAAGTGCAAATACGCCGGCTGAGAGGAAGAAAACAATCACATTACCTCTACTGTATCATACCGGCCTTTATTTCTTCAGCTCTCAATCTCTGTGTTATATGTGCGGATCATTTACATCTCATCTCACTGACACACATCACTGGAGATATAGAGCACAGACTCATATTTACATAAGTCTCCACTCTGCTGTCAGAAAGATCTCACTGATTTACAAGCAGCAGAGTTTAATGTCATAGTAAAACATTACATTGTGATGATGATGATGATAAACTGACCGTTAGGTTTGAATATAAATCAGCGCGAATTTAAAAAACAAGCGGTTTATCAAGACATCCTCACACTCGCTAATCGATTATAAATAAATACATTAATAGTTCTATCTGTGATGTAGAAGACGGAAACACCGCGGTTATTTACGCTACTGCAGAGATCGCCAAGTTTACACAGTGTTAAAATCATGGTACTTTGGTGTTGTTGTGAGGTAAATGTGAGCGTGTTTTGCCTTTGTGTCCACGTCCGCGAGACAGTCTCTGCGGAACTGATCGAACAGACCCTCGGTCTTCAGGTGATTGACGATCATCGACACCAGCTGCGGGTCTCCGGGGTGAAGCGCCGACATCGCAGGGTCGAAACCGGCTGAACTCGAGCCAGCGGAACCTTCGAAACGAACCGAACCGCCGCTGCGCGCTACAGAAGTGAAGCTCCCGCCGGAAGTTTATACAACGCACAAGAAACAGGTGAAGAAGAAGAGGAAACGCGCGGAAATTCAGCGCCATCTAAAGGACACGCTGCAACGGATGTCTATGGGGAAGCGAAGCTTTTCGAAACATTGAATCAACTGAACCAATTGATTCGCAAAATGATTCCTAGTTTCGAAGCACTCTAAACGCCTCACGCTGGTGACGCCTGCCGGTCAAAACTGCGTAAGTGCAACAGAAACATGTATAAAACACTTTTTACAAACAGATTGCAAATTACTGAGGGTGTAATCTAGTAAAGGCAATCAACAGATACTATTAAATATGAGGTGTCTGTATGAATGGCAGGGTTTGTTTGTGTGTTTTAATCAGCCCCCAGATGTGAAATACAAATAAAACTGATCAGAGATCAGGTCAAAATCATATATGCACTGCTAATGGCGAACTATTCCAAGCAATTATGACCCAACGCCGGCTCATTTACTGAAATCATGTAGATACGCGATGCGAATCAATGGTGACTCTCAAAGTGACTCTCAAAGGTTTCGAAACTTCACGGTTGGTAAAAGGGGAGAAACGAACAATTGCTTCACACGCCATATGGTGACACCTGCTGGTCAAAACTGTCTCAACACAGACAAAAACAATACAATACTAATACTGCTTTTACAAACTCATTCCAACATTTGTCCACAAATGTCTCATAAAATGCCTACAAGCTGATCCGACATAAGGTAAAAATACCAGACACTGTTTTGCAGAGATCATCGTGACGTGAAGCCACGTTTACGGACACCGCGTGACTCTGGCAGTCTGATGCGCGTTCCGATCCAGTTTCGATACAAATGATTGAGGTTTCGAAGCTTTACCGCATCACTTAGGCATCGGTATGTTTAGGATCCGATAGCGTTCTTATCAGACTGGTTGAAAAAGAGTTGGCAGCGGTGGGATTCGAACCCACGCCCCCGAAGAGACTGGAGCCTTAGAGCGCTAGCTGACGAAGGATAGTCCGACATAATTTCAGAAATGTTGAGCAATGTCGAACTGCGCAGCCAATCGCATCGAAGCGCTATGACATTTGGACCAATCGCGTCGAAGCGCCTTAACATTTCCAGCCAATCAAAAAGCGCAATTTATAACATTATCTTGACATTCGTGACATTTGACCAATCAGAGAGCAGGGGGATTTCGACGGCACGTTTCCGCGTCTCACCGCTAGGTGGAGGGGTCAGCGCTTCTAGTCAGGTGTCAATCAAGTTGCCGAACCGTGCCGAAGGTGTACGAAAGAATGACATCATCCTCAGGGGGCGTGTCAGAGGTAAAAAAGGTTAATTACTCAAGTTTGTGACCTATGACAAGGGTCATTGTCGCGTAGTTCGACATAAAAAGTGGTACGAGATTTGTCAATGGGTGAGTGTTTGTTACCTTTGCATTATAGATGTATAAAAATAAAAAATAATCGTAATCGAACATTATTAGTATCTTGGTTTAGTGTATTTGCATAAGAGAACAACACATCAGGCTTCAGAACAAACATTTACCTGGTCCCATTCATTTGAACGATGTAATGTGATGGTTGTGTTATGTTATGGCTTTCAACAGGGCAAACCAGAGTGTGTAATAATTGTTTATAGACATTTATGTAATGTTGCAGGTATTTTAAGAAATGTTCCTGTCTTGTATCTTTCTCCTCTAAATAGAGATACCAGTTGTAACATTATATATAAGATAAATGGGACTTGTGTCCTAGAAATGAATGAATGAATGAATAAATATATGAATTTAATGAAGTATTTTATGCTCTCTTAAGGGACTCACTTGTATTGTGCATTATATTTGTTATAATGCTTACAGATAGAGAAATGTCAGATGCTGTCTCGTGGCCAAAAAACCTTGCTTGGAGGTGTGCTGAAATGCATGTTTTTTATTAGTATCATTAGTATATTTACTGAAAAGGTTTCTTTCTGAATTATGTATTAAGGGTTTTTTTTTTTTTTTTTTTTTTTTTCGTCTTAAGCCTCTACTGGACCAGCACAAAGGGTGGTGGAAGAACCTCATGATGCTGAAACAGCAAAGAAGGCCATGGAGCAGAGTCAGCCTGACCCCCAGCCTCATCCCATGCCCCTGCCCCGGCCCCAGCCTACTGCACCTGTGGAAGCAAGAGTTGCAACACAATTTTCAATGGTAAGAATTACTATTTAACTTTTTTAATAATACCACTTAAGAATGTGCTCAATTAAAATTCAAGAAAGTTCAGAACGTAAGATGAAGAAAAAAAGAAAAAGCAAGAATGCTATGAGATGCTGGCTGAGACCTACTAATTGTCACCCCTCTTGTACAGTGGGGGCACCTGTTGTCTGCTGAATGGTCAGTTTGAATATCTCAGATTTGGTTTAAGTCACATGGTCAAGGATAAATGTAGAATGTAACCTGTTTGCTTTCTCTCTTGAGACTAGACTCATGTCCCTCATGGCATCCCTCTCAATACTTCTCATGTGTTAAAGCTACATTATCTTTCTTTCTCAATCTCAGGTAACATACCACATAGATGCTGGCTATCATTAACTGTACACATTAACAATTATTCCATCATGCAAATACTTTGTAGTAATTTCAGGAGTCAATACTGCTAATAAATATGGATGACACTTCTATTCAGAAAGAAATGTTTTTAAAAACCTGCATTTACTTAAAATAGTAATATTAATATAAATCGTAATTCTTGCTATTATAACACATTCTGTCTTCTCACATTTTTGATTTACCAAACCAAGATTTACTGGCTCTCACATTGCTGCAGCAAAGCCAAATCTTAGTGTGGTCAGGAGACCTTCTCAGGTTGAAGACCAACCCAGCGCAGCATTGTCTTGTGCCTCTATACCAAGCAGTACTGTCTCTGTAAGTAATGGCATAATGTATAAAGTATTCTATAAAGGCACTTTTCACGTTCCATTCTGTACGAATTATTAAACTTGTTCAATTTTTCTTTTAATACCAGAAAACCATATTTTTGTCGATGTTTCAGGGTGTGCCAGTGTTCCAGGGTCTACAAATGGTTCAAAGACTGTCAGCGGTCCATAGGATGCCACTGTTACAGCCTATTTTGCAGAGCACCAATTCACAACCAGCTCCACAAACCATGCCCAAGAGACCCTACAAGGCAAACACTTGCAGGAAGTGTGGAAAATTCAAAACCAGTGCAACGGGACATAGCCAGTACAGGGGCAAGGTGTATATACTGTCCACAGACTGAGAACATTACAAAAGAAAAGTGGTTAGAGTAAATCCGGAGAACCTTCTCCCAAATAATGTATACACTATATATTTTTATTTATTGTTGTGTGTATATAGTTGTTTAAATATAGTTCACTATTGTTAATATTTGTGTCTAACATTATTTTATTTAACTTGCTTTTTTAATCCTATTTAACTTTTACTTTTACCTTTTTAATTTATTGTTTGAAAACTTCATTTAATATTCATTACTTTTCTATTAGCATAATTGTAAAATAAATAAAAAAACAAATTGAGAAATGTGTTTTGATTTCTACATTTATTTTCCTTTTATTTCCCTTTTAAATTTTTTTTTTTGAAAACTTATATAAATTTAATTTGTTTAATATTCATTACTGTTATGTTGGCATAATTGTAAAAAAAAAAAAAAGAGAATGATTGCTTTTTATTTGTACTTTAGTAAACATTTCATCAGTACACTGCAACAATAGAACGTATTCCTATAAAAAGATAATTTGCACTTTGTCATTTGTCACAGACATTTTTAAGCATAATAATGACTATTTTTGCATCCTTTTTTAATTAAAAATGACAGATTTAAAGGTGTCTTGAATGAATGTAACCTTAAAAAAAATCTGATTTAATATCAATAAAATCACAACTAATAACATGCTTAAAATAAATATGAATACAACTACACATAATAACATGCTTAATAACAAAAATAATACAACAACTACTAAATAACTAATAATAACAAAACACATTTCCATTGGTGTATTAAAATGTAATAAAAAAATATCAAACAAGCACATATATACATTTAATTAACCTTGAAACTTCATTTATTTAAAGCAATTAACAATAAAACAAAAAGTTGTCTTTAGCTGGATTCGAACCCGCGTCGAGGGGAGCACCTGCAATAGAAAACAGTGTAATATAAATGCGCGAATTTACCGCAAGAAGAAACCGGAAGATGTATCACTGCGCGCATGCTAAGGAAGATCCGTCTTTGAACATCAAATTTCACCCTTTCTTTTCTTCATTTTTTCTTTCTCTTCTTCCCCTTCTCTTTTCTTCCTTCCCTCTTTTCTTCCCTTCTTCCCCGTCTTTGACGGACTATTGTTCCCCAGCTTGAGCGCAGCGCCTTAGACCGCTCGGCCACGCTACCTGTGAGCAGCCGCTGTTCAGGACGCTTCTCGACAACTCAATCAGAAAGAAAAATTGTTATTAGAATACCTTTGTGTTATCGGTAAAGATTACCATTTTTAATGACCAAGCCCTGCCAATAAGAACGAAAATCGTTTTGCAAAACTGCTTGTAGAATCCAATCTAATATTTATATACACAAGCTAAAGCGATAACGTTAGTTCACTTAAAAAAAATTAAACGGTCTCTCACGCGCTGTCAAATTCCAAACGTGTCAGTTTTTCATGTTTAGTATAAAATCTGGCAATTAAACAGTAGATGGGAGCCACTGAATTACACGAATACTACCATCAACTATTTGCTTAGCAATATTCCTCAAAAGATCTTGTTTTTAATAAATTTAATTTATTATTAATAAATTAAATAAACCCCAAAATAATAATCAATAATGAATCATTTATTAATAAATTAAATAAACCCCAGTCAATATTTCAGTAGTTACTGTCACTAACTTTATCAGTACATACAAGGAAAAGGAAGTAATTCATGATACTAGCGGCTGCAGTGTTTTCAGAAGAAACTGATACAGAAAGATACGTTTTAAAGCAGTTTAATAATCACTTGAGTTTGTGCAAATCAACTCCAAACATACAAAGGATTTTATTTGTATGTCTGAGAGACTCCGTATAAGACACACATTCACAGAAGACTGTAAAACATGGATATGAACACAACAGTGAGACAAGACAGAGTGAAACAGATTGTTAACGGTCACACACACACACACACACACACACACACACACACAGAGTGAATCCGGCCCTCGATCAGGTGTTTCTGACAGTGTGACATGCAGCTCTCACAGCAGGCCTGCGTGTCTCAAACAGGTCCTGGAGCAGTGTGTGTCAGTGGTTTGTGTTGCAGACGGGCGGCAGGACGCGGCGTGAGTTGGCTTTGACCCAGGGATGCTCCATCACGCTCCTGAGCGGCAGACGCATGGATGGACTGTGACGCAGCAGCTTGGAGATCAGATCACGAGCACCGTCAGACACCAGCTTGGGGAACTGAAGATCCACCTGCTCTCACACACACACACACGGAGCAAAACCAAAAACACCATACTTGAGGACAAGATTTCGAAAAATATTAATGTTCTGACAGGTTAGAGAACACTAACTTTCTGCTTAATGCACCAAAACAAATTTACTGAAAAAAAAAAAAAAAACTAAGATTTTAAAAATGAAAGCATCCCTTGGAGCCTGAAGCTGACAGACAGACGGTGTGAAACGCTCCCATGATGCTCTGTGCAGACAGACCTTAGTGATGCGCTTGTATGTCTCTGTGTGGCTGGCCGTCTCGAACGGAGGGTTTCCCACCAGACACTCGTAACACAACACACCGATGCACCACAGATCCACCTTCTCATCGTGAGTGTGACCCTCGATCATCTCTGGAGGAAGATAGTCCAGAGTCCCACACATGGTCCGCCGTCTGAGAGATAGAGAGACACACACACACAGCAGAACGACTGAAGATAAAGTCTTGTTTTCTGAAAAATGCTTAAAACATTAATATCTGCCAGTGAGGTCAGAAAAACAGCAGCTTCGTTTGTCCACTTGCATCAATTTTTCACCATGCATGTTCAAGTGCAGTGTAGATTTGTGAGTGTGTAGATGTTTGTCCCGGTGCATTCTGGGTGTGTGTGTGTTACCTGAGAGAGGGTGCGTGGACGGACCAGCCGAAGTCTGCGATCTTGAGCTCTCCTCTGAATCCCAGCAGAAGGTTCTCCGGTTTAATGTCTCGGTGGATCACCTTCTTCTCGTGACAGTACAGAAGAGCGTCCGCCAGCTCCTCCATGTACTGCAGACACAAGAGCAGCGTCAGACGGGGCTGGAGGAGTGTGTGTGTGTGTGTGAGAGAGACTCACGGTGGCCGTGCGCTGGTCGTCGAAGCGTCCGCAGCGCTGCAGCTCTTTGTACATCTCTCCTCGAGGAGCGAACTCCAGAACCAGAAACACTCGCGTGCTGTCCTGGAAGTAGTTGTAGAAGCGCAGGATGTTGGGGTGCCTGGAAACAGACGGTTTTAGTTCCTGCAGGGTCATGAAGAGCGTCTGAAGGACGGAGAACACACCTGAGGTGAGACTGGATCTCAATCTCTCTCCGCAGCTGATGCTCCACTCCTTCCTTCTCCATCTGAGACTTGAAGAGCACCTTCAGAGCCACGATCACCTTCAGCTTCCGCTCGCGCGCCAGATACACGTTACCGAACTTGCCCTTCCCCAGCGGACGGCCGATGTCGAAGTCTTTGATGGAGAACCTCCTGGTGAACCAGAACGGCAGGTAAAATATCTGAAGGTCCTCAAATCAAGACATTTATTGGAGAAGCACAGTGACGCATGGAGACTCGCTTTCTGTGCTCAAAACAAGAAGTAACTCTGATTAGACATTCGTGCTTCTCCAGTAGATGTGTCTTGTTTAAAATCGTTAAGATGTTAATGTTTAGTCCATTATTGTGCATCTCAAGTCAACACAGCTCGTTATATTTGTACTGGAAAACAAGACAAGACAGAAATCCTGAGGAGGAGCATCACTTTGTGTAAGATTGACCTGATCTTCAGCAAGAATAAAAGCGTGATAAAGCAGAGACTGAACTCACTTTGTGTTGGACTTCACGGGAACTCTCCCAGGACCTGAAAGAAGACCACCAGAGACCGAGTCAATCGCTGTCAGCTTCAGAGTGAGTAAATGATCAGAGGTTTATTCTGGAAGTGAACTAATCCTTTAGAGACATCCAACAGATGGATTATCAGCAGTGAGAACACCTCTATAATCTAGTGCACTAGTTAGCAGACACCACAAAGACCCGGATGAGGACCATAATAACACACATCTCGTTTATAAACAGCGCTTGGACATTGTTTTCGAGCTTTTACCTGAAAGAGTGTGTGTGTCTGGATTCATGCCGACTCTGAGAGGACCAACAGTAGCAACCTGAGCCACACACACACACACACACATACACACACACAGGTCATCAGAACAACACTGATTCTCTAAACTCTAATGAAACAGAATTAACTCGCTTCGCCTCACCTGTGTTTGGAAGACTCTCGGTCCCTTATTCTCTTTATTCTGAAAAAAAGACATGTCAAACTCAACACACACGCACGTACATCAATAAAACACAACCAGCTCGCGGATGGGAAACATAAACATGAAAACACATCACTAATATATAATATTCAGCGTCTGTGTAACGTTAATATTTAGCGCTCGCTGCTCTAGGACAATGATAAAAGACTCTGATTTGACACAGATCAGTCCCTGAACGACACTAACATCTCCTAAACACACAAACATATATAAACAGATATTTATATACGCGCGCTTATGTTCAGATAAGATAATTAATAATGTTTATTGTACCTGCATCACGATTATTGTGCTCTTGTGTCTGTGTTTCTGCGCTTCCGTTTATTTTTTTTTAACCGCCTGGATTTAAAATGAAAACCAGATGGATTTCTATTGGCCGAGCCGCTATGAACTTCGCGCTGATTGGCCCATTAACTCGAACACTCATTGGGCCGAAGACTTGCCAATCATTCTGGCCCCGCCCGCTACAGAGACTCGCGCATGTGTATAAAAAATAAAAATAAAATAAAAAAGTTATTTTGATATGATTTAATAAACAATTAAAATACAAAATATCTCCAGGAAATCTGAAAATGTACTTTACATACATCGCCGTTATTGTATATAATTGAAACCCCCCTCTGCCTCTTAAGAGAACAAAACATAATTTATTAAATGGTAATTACGACATAAAAAGTTTAAATTATGATACAAAAACACGAAATTATGACTTGTCAGAAGTATGGCATTAAAACAAGTAGAAACGATGAGACACTAACGCACAATTATGAGACTGAAATCAAATGTATGTTATACACAGTCATACTTATGACAGTCAAAATTATTACACGTTTGCTTTATTATGAAATAATATTAAATATTAAATAAAAATTATTTGACAAAAATTGTCATAATTACTTTTTAATTCTCATAATTTTGTCTTCAACGTTTATCTTGTAATCATACTTGAAACCTTTTTTTCCCTTCTCATAACTATGATTTACTTTTGCTTATGTGGCATAAATGTATTTCATAAATATGTGTACTACACCTGCTTTGCATAAAAAACCCTTATATAAAAGACCATGAAATTCTAAAATAAAATAAAATACAAAGACAGCTTAGGACTGATACAACACAGACTTGCAAAATCATTGAAAATTCATGTTTTATTCTTTTATAAAAATAAAAAATAAAAAAGAGAGACATCTCTACAAATCTTCAGCTGGGTCTTCAAGTCCTCAAGTCCTCGACTGAAGAATCGCTCACACTGACTTCAGTGAAATGAGCAGCATGAACTCAAAGAGAGCTGGAATCACACTGTAACACACACACACACACACACTCACTAGATCTGCTGATTTATAACAGTTGCTGGTAATATAGATGAGTGTGTGAGCAGACGGACCTGCAGAGGCTGAACATGATCCAGTACGTCCAGCACGGCCACTGCTGGAAAACAAAGCAGGACAGACTGACGCATGCGCTGGAGTGAGAGATCAGAGCTGGAGAGACGTTCAGAGAAACACACGGACAGATTTCATTCACACAAAGCTGCAAAAATCTATTCCATGGTGGAAATAAGCTTCATAGTGCTTGTGACATAAGAGCTGTTTATTGTTTGAGGTGTTTGACCGATGCGGCTCAGGTTGACTGTAACTGAGTGTTTGTAAGGATACACAGCAGCGCCTGGTTACTGTTGAACATAGAGACTCCAGAGAGAAACCCCACCAGTTCAACCACAAACATCCCCAGAGTCACAGACAGAGCCACCAGCAGCCTGAGGAGACACAGACATCACCGAACAACAGCGTAACACTTGCATGAGGACACAAGCACACCACACTGCAGCAATGACAAATACACAGAGCGATCTGTGTGTGTTCTACCTTGTATCTTCAGTTTTGAACTGTTCTTCAGTGAATTCCAGTGGCAGACACGACTGGATGTTATTGTCCTGTAACACACACACACACACACACACACACATTAGACTCTTACAGCCTGGTACACCTGTGAAAGGTGTGTGTTCTCATCTCACTCGTGACCAGAAGATGGTGATGACGATGACCAGGTGTGCAGCGAGCGTCAGGAAGCGAGCAGGAACCAGACTCTTTAACACAGACATTCCACCTTCACCTCAGCGAACCTACAACATCATCACCACCACCGACATCATCATCATCTTCATCATCACCATCATCACCACCATCATCATCTCCACTGACGGAGGACATTCACTTCTCCTTCAGCACATACACTTCCATTATAATAATACAATCAATGATAATAAACTAAATACAGATAATATCTTCTAAGAATATTTAACTAACGTTTCCATAAAGCATTTCTTCAGGAGAAATGAGGCCAAACGCATTTATTTTGTAAATTATTATTATTTATTTTTCATTAGTTTGCTTAATCTGAGCTTTACAAGACTTGTCTACTTTCCCAAGTTTGCCACCTGAACACTGAATAACGAAATAACTCGATTCAACAAAGTTGAAGTGGTTGAAGATTTAAAAACGTGATTCGGATTCGCTGAATATGGGATTCATCAAGAGATTGACAACAAATCTGATTTACTAACGATAGAAAACCCTTTCAGTAATGTACAGTTACCACATACTGTCACAAATGTAAACACTAACAAACGGATCTGTGGTAATTTCGCGCGCAGCGTCACAGTTTGTCTCTAAATCGATGTAGTCACTGAAATAACACTCCTCTCACGTTATTAATAACTATCTATCTATCTATATCTATATATAACTATAACTATATGAGGAAGATGAGCTTCAGCGAAATAAGATTTACTCACATGTCCAGCCTCAGACGCGCACGTCCGCGTTACTACAGCAACAGGGTCCTCGAAGAACTCGAGCACGAGTACCGGCGCGCTCTCGGCGCCACCTGCCGGCGCGGAGACGCGCAGTGAATACACACTCACGTATAAATGAGGCTGTCTCTACCACAGACATATAAATACCTAGACGCCTCATTGGCCGCTTTGAGCTTTAATTGAAAGCTCACATTTGTCTCACTTGTTGATTTCGTTGATTTTTTTCGGTTTACAAATCTGTTAATTTAGTATAACTGTGACATATTCATGTAATGTAATTTGAATGTACATTAAATGATATGTAGTTGTTTTATTGCTTTCTCTGTGTTCAATCCCAACATTCTTCTTTCTTTTTTTTCTCTGTTTCTTGTGCCTCAGGTCAGAAAACAACTCATTCCCTTTGAAATACTGGGATGAAACCTAAAAAATACATCTTTAAACACTAATAATATACTATCGTTGAGAAAATTTAATAAAACATGTAAATAGAAATCAAAAAGTGACACACTTGTAGTCTGCTTTTCATTTTGATAGCACTATAGCCTACAGATGAACTCCACAACAAATAATAACATGTAACTGATGAGGATGGATCCAGTGAAAATGAACATATCACTGATACAGTGCACCGTAAAAATATAGTAAAGTGATATGTTATATTAAAAAGTATATGTAGTACAACTTAAAGTTAAGTGAATAATATGAAAAGCGAATACAACAGTACAATAACATACCGGTATGTGATATAATAGATTTATAATAGCATAAAATTATATGTATAATATGAACAATAATAAATAACGGAACAACAATAGGTTAACAATAGCAAGAAGAATATGTAATATATTGTATTTAAAAAAAAAAAAAAGAAGCGCTATACAAATAAACTTGAATATAAAGGGTGGAATAATACAGAATAGACAAAAATTAAGAATAAATTAATAGAAAAAATAAAATTAAAATTTTAAATAAAAATAAAATAAAATAAAATTGTAATTTTAAAATACTATTTGTGTAATAATTATTAATCAAATTAAGACACAACTAATGAAACAACACAAAAAAATTGTGGACATGAGTTCCAAATTGTGTTTAATTAATGAGCTCCTTAAGTATAATACATGTAGACACACACACACATTTGACACAACTGAGTCAGTTTGAGGTTCGCGAATCATTTGAGTCAATTTGGGAGTTCGGAGCGGTTCGCGGATCATTTGAATCAGTTCGGGAGTTCGTAGCGAGTTTCGCGAATCATTTGAGACAGTTTGAGGTTCGCGAATCATTTGAGTCAGTTCGGGAGTTCGAAGCGGGTTCGCGAATCATTTGAATCAGTTAGAGAGTTAGGAGCGGGTACGCGAATCATTTGAGTCAGTTTGAGGTTCGCGAATCATTTGAGTCAGTTCGGGAGTTCGTAGCGGGTTCGCGAATCATTTGAATCAGTTCGGGAGTTCATAGCGAGTTTCGCGAATCATTTGAGACAGTTTGAGGTTCGCGAATCATTTGAGTCAGTTCGGGAGTTCGTAGCGGGTTCGCGAATCATTTGAGTCAGTTCGGGAGTTCGAAGCGGGTTCGCGAATCATTTGAATCAGTTAGAGAGTTAGGAGCGGGTTCGCGAATCATTTGAGTCAGTTTGAGGTTCGCGAATCATTTGAGTCAGTTCGGGAGTTCGTAGCGGGTTCGCGAATCATTTGAGTCAGTTCGGGAGTTCCTAGTGGGTTCGCGAATCATTTGAGTCAGTTCGGGAGTTCCTAGTGGGTTCGCGAATCATTTGAGTCAGTTCGGGAGTTCAAAGCGGGTTCGCGAACCTTATGGTTCTATAGAACCCCAATAAACACTTTTTTCTAAGAGTGTTGTCCAGTGTTGGGAATTAACGCGTTATTAGTAACTTAGTACTTTTGACAGTGACTATAAATAAATTAACTTGGTTACTGTTACTATATGGTGCATTGTCCCTTACTTTTTTTTTAAATTAATTAATAGCGATGCATTGTCAAGACGAGAGCAACACGAGTTTCTCAAAGTGGAAATATGCTCATTATTTCACTTTAGTTGAGCATAAAGACAAAAACCTTTTAGTCAAATGTAAGCTGTGTCTTTCTGGATCGAATGTCCTATCCTAGCCCACAAATTTCCAATCCGTGCTCAGATTTTGTAAACTACCCTCGGTTTTTGAATCTGTACCCACGAATTCATAATCTGCGTGCACACTTTCCCAATCCGTTCCCATGGATTTGTAAACTGTAGCCTACTCATGGACTCATGCAGCAAGCTCCTACGTGTTAACATACAGTTTTAAAGAATATTATTATGTGGAATGGGTCTACAGCAAAGTGTCTTAAGTGATTCTCTGTATGTTTTTCTCATACAGGTGAAACATTGTTGAAAACATGCAGCCTGTCTCTACTGTGGAGTCGCCGGCTTTCAGTCCGCTCCTCAACATGATAACATAGATTTCATTTTTAAACAGCATTTATACATATATTTACACATATGTATATGTATGTTTCTCGAAATTGATTCTGAATAATTCAGATTGCTTTCATTTATTAATTTCAAAAAGTTCTGTGTTATGTTGTCCATTGTTGATAGTTTTCATACTGAAGCTGTGAAAGGAACATTTTTAAGGGCTCAAGACAACAGCTTTTATGATGCAAAAGCCACTTTAGTTTTTGATTCTGAATATATTATTCAGGTGTTTTATTTATTTCAGAAATCATTGTGATATACAATATTCAGTTTGTGCTGGTCTGCCTCAATCAAAAGAGTGTTTAACAATTACTTTCTGTTTTACTTTGTGTTTGTATAGACCATAACGCATTAAACGCATTAATTAACTATTTAAGGAAAAAAACAAAATGAAGAAAGTATGTAAAGTTTATTTTATACTGTTTTTAGAAAAAAAGAAAAAAAGAAAATATAAGAGTTCATAAAAGGAGTATTTGTCAAGTTTAATTCAGGCAAAAATGTGTCCCAAACTACAAATAATTAGGTAAAACACACACTTACTCTCTCACACACACACTTTATCACTCTCTCTCTCTCTCTCTCACACACACACACACACACACACACACAGACACACACACACACACACACACACACACTCTCTCTCTCACAAATAATCTAAAACAGTATTTAACGGTATTTTCCCAGTTCACGTATTATGTATAGTTTCAGAAGCTCATATCAACTGACAGAAATATCTGTAACCTTTAAATATTTCATCACGTAAATAAAGAAATGGTGTTTTGCAATTTGCATTACGGAAATAGTTTTCCAGTATTAAAACCAATGTTTTATTTTTCTTTTAAAATCATTTTATCCATTTTACATCCCTGTGAGAACTATAATCCACCAGTTAGCGTTCATTAGTGTGATGTCTGTGATCTGTCAGAGGCAGCAGCGGTCAGTGATGCTTCGGTCAGTCTCTGTTGACGGTGAGTCTGCAGCTGCTGAAACACACGCAGCAGTCGGGCAGCAGCGAGCGTAAGGTGCGTCTGAGCTCCGGCACCGGATCCTCGTCTCTGCCCTGCGCTGCGTCTGGTCTCACATCCTCCTCGTCCTCCACGAACTCCACCTCCACGAACTCCAGCCGGCGCAGCTGCTTCAGAGACCTGCACACAACACATGTTAAAACAGAGTTAAAACAGGTATATTGTAAAATATTATTACTATTTTCAATATCAAATAAATGCTGTTCTTCTAAACTTTCTAGTCATCTGTGAATCCTAAAAAATAAAATGCATCAGTTTCCACAAAAATATTAATTGTGTTCAACACTGATAATAATCAGAAATGTTTCTTGAGCAGTAAATCATCATATTTTCATGATTTCTGAAGATCATGTGACACTGAAGACTGGAGGAATGATGCTGAAAATACAGCGGAGCATCACAGAAATAAATTACACTTTAACACAGATTCACACAGAAAACAGTTATATTAAATTATAATAGTATTTCACTATTTTTAAACTATTTTTTATAAAATTAAAGCATGAGCAGAATTGGTACTATTTTTTTAAATCATGAAATCTTCCAGTAGCTTGCACAGAATTTTTTAATCATACACTGCAGGAGTGAAACGGATGCTGAAATGATGGTCTCACGCTCTCTTATGCCCTGATTGAAGGTGAATGTGTCCGGTACACACCTGCAGCATCTGAGCACCGTCTCCTTGTTCAGTCTGCATGCTCGCAGACGCAGCCAGCGCAGGTCCTGCAGGCGGCTGACAGACAGCAGACCCGGATTGACCTCGTTCCCACCCAAACTGAGTGTCTCCAGCCCTGGCCAGCCCTTGCCCAGACCCAGCGCCACCATCTGCGCTAGCCTCCAGGTGTCCAGCTCCAGGTGTGTGAGGCGGGCGAGCGTCTGCGCTCCGGGGGGAACGCACTTCATCAGGCCGCCTACGCTCACACGGCTCAGGTCCCGCAGCTCCAGACGGCTCAGCTGCTGCCACGTGCACAGACTGCTCAGGTGCTGGTCCGAGAACGACGGCACACTGTCCACGACCAGCGTTTCTATTGCGACGGCTGATGCAGCCGCCTTCCCGTCCGTCTCGGGGTCCTGTGAGAAGAACCCGGGCGAGACTTCACAAGAACGCAGCTCCAGCACCTGCAGGGAAGAGGGCAGCAGGCTGCAGCTGCGTAAACCGCGCAGGTCTGTGAACTGCAGGCTCAGTCTGCGCAGACGAGGACACTTGGAGCGCAGCGCCTGCAGCCAGGACTCGGTGAGGAAGGCTCCGCGGCGCACAGACAGCAGAAGCCCACGCAGACGCAGACATCGCAGACCGTGACCCAGATACTGACGCAGCAAAACCCACAGCACTCGAGACGTCAGCTGAAACACAACAGACTCACTGCTTTCAGCTCTGAAACGATCACTGCTCAAAAACACAACAAATCACCTGCCGACCAACGATACAAGTGGGTTATAATGCTAGTCTTAAGCTAAATAAATAGATAAATACATTTATTAACTGTTAAAAATAAAATAACATTTTAACTTAAACGTATTAAATAAATAAACACAGAGTAAAACTCTCACTCCTTTCCATGTGGAGAGATCCACAGCTCTCCAGAGTCTCTGATCCTTCACCAGGTGCTTCCAGCGCCTGCAGACCCTAAAACACACACACCAGCTTCAGAAACATCCAGAAACACACAGACACACACACACACACACACACACACACACACACACACACACACACACACACACACACACACACACACACAGCATCTCCAGAAAAACACACACATCTGGGCTTTTATCCGCGCTACTGTTTATTTGTTTGTTTGATGACTTCCGGTGCACGGATCTTTCCGACTCAGACCTGCTCAGTCTCTCGAATCTGACAGCAGATCACACAGAACTGATGTCTGCACATCACTAGATTCATTTGATAAAACATTTCACTTGATCAGAACACAGTCACTGGCTCTGAAGGTTACTCTGTCGTAACTTACCTGGAGTTCCGCACGAGCTCGCGCACATTTAAATAAGATAAAATATCGATTAAAACGTTTTCGGGAAAAAAGTCCAGAACCATTTCTTGGTGATGTTACGCTCGACACGGAAG
This sequence comes from Carassius auratus, assembly GCF_003368295.1. NCBI lineage: Eukaryota > Metazoa > Chordata > Actinopteri > Cypriniformes > Cyprinidae > Carassius > Carassius auratus. Next base: position 9,900,124 of record NC_039281.1, on the reverse strand, counting down.
CCCCTGAGCTTGGATAAAAAACAACAACAAAAATAAGACATTTCACATCGAAGCTTGATTGGGTTTGCCGCAAGCACGTGATCTATGACGTATGAAGCGTCGTTCGTCACAAAACCACGTGACTGATTCAGCGCCGTCGTTTACTGCATTGACATATAAATAATATTTATTTAACTGTCTATATGATAAATGATGGAGCTAAAGCTTCTCTCTTTAATTTCACTACCGTTACTTATTTACAAAGATTAAGTGCTTACACTTTGGAGCACTAGTCCTTTAGTTAATGTTAGTTAATTCAATTCAATTCAAGTTTATTGAATGACCCAGCTCATATTCTAATATTATAGACTGCATTTAAAAAGCTTTGCACAGGCTGTTTAATGCTGATAATGTACTGCGTGTCTTTACACAAAAACTACACGATGTAAATAGCCTAGAAATGAAAAACACAGGAACTCATAGTGAATCCAGCTGCAATATTATGATAAACTTGTTGTGATGTTGTAATAATGCTTATTATTTTTGATTATCAAGGTTTTTGAGGGGACCATCTCATATTCTGGTATGTGATAAACATAACTAGGGATTTTGTTGTGCAAGGTAAACCTCACATACTTGCACACAAACATTCATTTGTGTTAACATCAGTGTTGTGTTAGTTACTAAGAAATAGTTACTAGTTACAGTTACTAGTTACTTAATTCAAAAATTGACTCAAATGATTCGCGATCCCCAAACTGACTAAAATAATTCGCAAACCCACTCTGAACTCCAGAACTGACTCAAATGATTCGCGAACCCTCTCCGAACGCCCGAACTGACTCAAATGATTCGCGAACCCGCTACGAACTCCCGAACTGACATAAATGATTCGCGAACCACAAACTGACTAAAATGATTCGCCAACCTGCTCCAAACTGAATCAAACGATTCGCGAACCAGCTACGAACTCCCGAAATGACTCAAATGATTCACGATCCCAAAACTGATTAAAATGATTCGCGATCCCGCTCCGAACTCCAGAACTGATTCAAATGATTCGCGATCTCCAAACTGACTCAAATGATTCGCGATCCCGCTCCGAACTCCAGAACTGACTCAAATGATTCGCGATCCCGCTCCAAACTCCCGAACTGATTCAAATGATTCGCGATCTCCAAACTGACTCAAATGATTCGCGATCCCGCTCCAAACTCCCGAACTGACTCAAATGATTCGCGATCCCGCTCCAAACTCCAGAACTGACTCAAATGATTCGCGATCCCGCTCCAAACTCCCGAACTGATTCAAATGATTCGCGATCCCCAAACTGACTAAAATGATTTGCGATCCCGCTCCGAGCTCCCGAACTGATTAAAATGTAAATGATTACAGTATTAGTTTCTGTCAAATGGAACTGCGTTACAGTAAGACATTGATAATAACAGGTTACTGCCCAACACTGGTTAACATACATGGAAAAATAAACCACTGTTGCAGAATGTGTGTGTTTTCTGCATCAGTGTGTGTAATGTGCATTATAGAACAAAATTATAGCATTTTTTGAGTCAAGTTTTTTACATTATTTGACTCATTAATTTAATAAAAAGAGAAAGACAGAACTGAAAACTGATTTTTTTCTAAATTTTTCTGTGTTGTGTCATTAGTTGTGTCTTAATGTGATTAATAATTATTACACAAATAGTATTTTAAAATTACATTAAAGAAAAATGTTGGGATTGAACACAGAGAAAGCAATAAAACAACTACATATCATGTAATGTACATTCAAATGAAATTACATGAATATGTCACAGTTATACTAAATTAACAGATTTGTAAATCGAAAAAATCAAATGTGAGCTTTCAATTAATAATTTTCCAAACCTAACTGCACGTAGATCACAAACCTCTGAAATCGGTTGATAAATGTTTTTATTCAGTAAAATCCGCAGCTCCCCCGTTTACTTTCACTTGTTTTAAGGCAGTCTTGCCCTCACTAACATGGCGATACGTCAACGGCTCAAAGCGGCCAATGAGGCGTCTAGGTATTTATATGTTTACTGTACGTTACTTTATTATTTTTTCTCAATATCATAATAAAATATGTAGCACCACGTTTTAAGCATTGTTCTAATAAGTACAAGCTAGAAAATGAAGGAATAAATAAAGAGAAAGGCATTTATGCTAAATCTTCTAATATTTTAACGTACGTTTTATAAATAGTTTATAGTGCAATAATCCAGTATTTCAAGTGACACCAAAACATAATGAAAGGAACGAAGATAACTGCTTTTTAAACACGATTCATTATTTATGAACACAGCCATATGTGTCTAAAAATATTAATGATTTGGCATTTTCAGTTATTTTTATTATGAGAGACTGATTATCAGTCAGTGACAAGGGATTATTTTTAAAAACAAAAACAAAGAATAATTCAATATTATATGTGGAATAATCCCTTTAATAATGTAATCTTTTTTGTGCGATATTCGCGGTCACCGGAAGTGGCCTCATCCGGCGCAGTGCGCATGCGCAGTGAAGGCAGCGCTAGCAGAAGACAGAAGACAGAGGAGTTTCTACAGCATTAATCATTCATCCTGTTAATTAATGTGTTTATGAATCTGCATAATGGCGGGAATCAAAGGTGAGGGCTCTAACTGCGTGTGTTTGTGGTGTTTGTGTGTTAATAATGAGGCGGAAGCGGTTCGGTGTGTATTAGCTGCAGCGAAGCGAAACAAAAACATCAGCAGCTCCGTTTCTGTTTAAAATATACACACATTTTCAAAGACACAAACATATATCTATATTTATATTTGATGATGGTGGTGCATTGGCTAATGTTTTTGTATAGAAAACAAATAGCGTTGGTTGTTAGAGATCAACATGTAAAGGATTATCTGCTGGTTCTGGTTTTTCGGCTGTTTCGTGTTGTGTATTTGACAATCATATTTTGACAGTTTAGTTGAATGATTTAATTACTAAAGACAGCAGAATCATAATAAAAGAGAAAATTAATTCTGTTACTTACAGGAAGATTTACAAATTGAAGATATGTCATAATAGCCACACTGAATGTACATCACTCAAGCCTTTGAACAGTGAAGATATTTTTAATTCGTTTTTGTTTTAATATTTTCTGTTTTTATTTTTATTTAAACACAATTTTAGTATTTGTTTTTTTTTTTTGCCATTTTTTGAATTTCTTTTGTTTTCATATATGTATATATATATATATATAGAGAGAGAGAGAGAGAGAGAGAGAGAGAGAGAGAGAGATATGTGTGTGTGTGTGTGTGTGTATATATAATTATAAATAAACAAATCTACACTGCAGAGATACAGAAAAAAACTGTAAAAATGTGAATATTATTCTAATGTAAACATCTGTTTTCTGTGTGAATCTGTGTTAAAGTGTAATGTATTTTCTATGATGCTCCGCTGTATTTTCAGCATCATTCCTCCTGTCTTCAGTGTCACATGATCTTCAGAAATCAGAATAATATGATGATTTACTGCTCAAGAAACATTTCTGATTATGATCAGTGTTGAACACAGTCGTGCTGCTCTATATCTATATGATGATGTTGTTGTTGTTGTTGTTGTGTGCAGCTCTGATCAGTCTGTCGTTCGGAGGAGCGGTCGGGCTCATGTTCCTGATGCTGGGCTGTGCTCTTCCCGTCTATAAGTGAGTGTGTGTGTCTCTCTCGTGTGAGTGTGTGTGAGTGTGTGTGTGTGTCTTTCGTGTGAGTGTGTGTGAGTGTGTGTGTGTGTCTCTCTCGTGTGTGTGTGTGTGTGTGTGTGTGTGTGTGGAGCGTCTGCTCACGCTGTGTTTGTGTGCAGTGCGTACTGGCCTCTGTTCCTGCTCTTCTTCTACATCCTGGCACCTATCCCATACTGCATCTCTCGCCGCGTGGTGGACGACACAGACTCGGCCAGCAACGCCTGTAAAGAGCTGGCCTTATTCCTGACCACAGGCATCGTGGTGTCCGCCTTCGGGCTGCCCATCATATTCGCCCGCGCCAATGTGGTAAACATCTTCATCACACACTGTTCAGCTCTCAGAGTCAGGCCAGGGATAGGTTTTCATGAAACATTATGAAGGCAACGGCTGGATATTGATACACGTTCCATGAATCAATTCTTTATTTGATTTTACATTGATTCGTTTGGATCTATATCACACACCTTGCTAGTGCATGTCTGTGTTTCTTAAAGGAACAGTTCAACCAAAAATGAAAATGTGGACGCTTTCAGAATGAGTTCGTTTCTGTAGAAATTTAGCATTTCATCAATATATCCTCTGCAGTGAATGGGTGCCGTCAGAATGAGAGTCTGATAAAAACATCCCAATAATCAACAGCACTCCAGTCCATCAGTGAACATCTGGAGAAGACAAAACCTGAAACACATCCAGCATTAAGATGATTTTAACTCAAACACATAGAGTCTATAATCCATAATAACACTTCCTCCAGTGAAAAAAGTGTTCTGGTCTGAATCAGGAGAGAAATCTGCACAGATCAAGCAGTGTGTCTGGATTCTGATCAGAGAGACAACAGGAGATGCACTTTTCAATGTTTTTATCAGCTGTTTGGACTCTCATTCTGACGGCACCCATTCACTGCAGAGCATCCACTGATGAGACACTGATGCAATGCTACATTTCTAGATATCTGATAGAGAAACAAACTCATCCTGATCTCAGATGATCTGATGGTGAGCATATTTAGATTTTAGGCTGACGTGTTGTGTCTGAAGCACATTTATTGTGTGATTGCGGTGATGAAATGGACAGGATTGGTTGATTGCAGATGATTGAGTGGTTCCCTGATGTGCACAGATCGCGTGGGGAGCCTGTGGTCTGGTTCTGACGGGAAACATCGTGATCTTCGCCACCATCCTGGGCTTCTTCCTGGTGTTCGGCTCTAATGATGACTTCAGCTGGCAGCAGTGGTGAAGCCGCTCAGCTCATCTCTGACACGTTTGGGTTTATTTATACGTGCCGCCCATTGATAGAAGCAGGAATCCAGTGCAATAATTGTGTTAACTGTAAATTCTCTGGTGACCGCGGTCAGATGGTTTCTCTGCTGCTTGATGTTCGTCCCAGCTACCACACTGAATCTTTCTGTTAGTTTATTTATTTGTTCTCGTCTTCTGTTCGTATTAAAATGTGACATCGCAGACTGAAGCTCGTTATGTTGATTTGATGATTGTGTTTTTATTTCGTAGTGATGCATTTAGCGTCTTTAGAAACCCAGACATTTCCCACAAACCCAGAGTATCTGTTAATCATCTGAACACACTCATGAAACGCAGCTCATGTTTGTTTGAGATGCAGACGTGCTCATATTCATCATTTCTTTCGTTTCTCTGAATCAGACGCAGGTTTAAAGTCAACATGAAACCTCAACACACTTCTGAAATTATTGTCAGTGATTCATCTATGTACATTAAAAATGAAATAAATTAGGCCTAATAATCTGAATTATTTCACGTAGAGAAACTTTTCCTCTCAGTAATTAGTGAGGGACTGAATCAAGTCTTATCCTGCTCTTGTGTCCTGTGGAGAATGTGTTACACGTTTCTATGGAAACCCTTTTCAATCAGAATCAAAACATTTAAAAATTGTTACTTTGTATCTTTCAGTTCTGACCGTCCTCCCAATAACTGCAAGAAAAGTCTGAATTCTGTGTTTATATCTCACAACTTTCTCTTAGTTTTGTGTAAGCATCTCACAACTATTATTATTTTTTGCACATAATAAAAAATGAATCTGTAATAAAAAAAATAAAATAATAATAAATATTGTGAATCGTGAAATATAAATTAATAATTACATGAAACTCAGAATTGTGTGATTAAACTTGCAGTTACTCTTTTTATTTTATTACATGGTGAAAAAAACAACTAAAACATCTTGTGATCCTGATTTAGTATTTCTTCTGACACAAGCGTGCTTCTGTTCACTGCATGTGTAGATAGTGCTGTTTCATGTTGACTTTACAGCTTTGAAGACACTCTGTTATTTTATCTCTCAATGTTCGTGCAGAAACGACGCAAGAAACATAACATGACTTTTCCTCTCTTCTTGTTCATTTTTTAAAATAAAAACCATTTTTGAAATAATAAATGGAGTTGTATGTTTGTTGTCATTGCAGCTGATGTACAGTTCTTCCTCTCAGTAATTACAGTACTGCAGTAATCTTTATTTACAGTATTGTTCAAAATAATAGCAGTACAATGTGACTAACCAGAATAATCAAGGTTTTTCGTATATTTTTTTATTGCTACGTGGCAAACAAGTTACCAGTAGGTTCAGTAGATTCTCAGAAAACAAATGAGACCCAGCATTCATGATATGCACGCTCTTAAGGCTGTGCAATTGGGCAATTAGTTGAATTAGTTGAAAGGGGTGTGTTCAAAAAAATAGCAGTGTGGCATTCAATCACTGAGGTCATCAATTTTGTGAAGAAACAGGTGTGAATCAGGTGGCCCCTATTTAAGGATGAAGCCAACACTTGTTGAACATGCATTTGAAAGCTGAGGAAAATGGGTCGTTCAAGGCATTGTTCAGAAGAACAGCGTACTTTGATTAAAAAGTTGATTAGAGAGGGGAAAACCTATAAAGAGGTGCAAAAAATGATAGGCTGTTCAGCTAAAACAATCTCCAATGCCTTAAAATGGAGAGCAAAACCAGAGAGACGTGGAAGAAAACGGAAGACAACCATCAAAATGGATAGAAGAATAACCAGAATGGCAAAGGCTCAGCCAATGATCACCTCCAGGATGATCAAAGACAGTCTGGAGTTACCTGTAAGTACTGTGACAGTTAGAAGACGTCTGTGTGAAGCTAATCTATTTTCAAGAATCCCCCGCAAAGTCCCTCTGTTAAAAAAAAGGCATGTGCAGAAGAGGTTACAATTTGCCAAAGAACACATCAACTGGCCTAAAGAGAAATGGAGGAACATTTTGTGGACTGATGAGAGTAAAATTGTTCTTTTTGGGTCCAAGGGCCACAGGCAGTTTGTGAGACGACCCCCAAACTCTGAATTCAAGCCACAGTACACAGTGAAGACAGTGAAGCATGGAGGTGCAAGCATCATGATATGGGCATGTTTCTCCTACTATGGTGTTGGGCCTATTTATCGCATACCAGGGATCATGGATCAGTTTGCATATGTTAAAATACTTGAAGAGGTCATGTTGCCCTATGCTGAAGAGGACATGCCCTTGAAATGGTTGTTTCAACAAGACAATGACCCAAAACACACTAGTAAACGGGCAAAGTCTTGGTTCCAAACCAACAAAATTAATGTTATGGAGTGGCCAGCCCAATCTCCAGACCTTAATCCAATTGAGAACTTGTGGGGTGATATCAAAAATGCTGTTTCTGAAGCAAAACCAAGAAATGTGAATGAATTGTGGAATGTTGTTAAAGAATCATGGAGTGGAATAACAGCTGAGAGGTGCCACAAGTTGGTTGACTCCATGCCACACAGATGTCAAGCAGTTTTAAAAAACTATGGTCATACAACTAAATATTAGTTTTAGTGATTCACAGGATTGCTAAATCCCAGAAAAAAAAAAATGTTTGTACAAAATAGTTTTGAGTTTGTACAGTCAAAGGTAGACACTGCTATTTTTTTGAACACACCCCTTTCAACTAATTGCCCAATTGCACAGCCTTAAGAGCGTGCATATCATGAATGCTGGGTCTTGTTTGTTTTCTGACAATCTACTGAACCTACTGGTAACTTGTTTGCCACGTAGCAATAAAAAATATACTAAAAACCTTGATTATTCTGGTTAGTCACATTGTACTGCTATTATTTTGAACAATACTGTACAACTACAGAAATCATCTTTTAGTGTATATGACCTCTGATTGTTGGCTTCCGATCAGATTCTGTAGAGAAGCTAGTCTTTAATAACCACACAATCCTCCTCCAGTAGTGAAGTGTGAAGTTAGGTTTCCTGCGGTCAGTGTGTGAGTCGCTGCTCGCTGAAACATGTTCCTGAAACACACACCTGTGATTCACAGCACATTCCAGGAATAATACACATCTGCAGGAATCTCAGAACACACGTTTACGACACAAACCAAAAATAAGAAAATTTAGGTTTAAAAAAATAGTATGCATGAAAAAAATAAAGGGTTTTTTGGGGGGGCATTTTGATATTTTTTGCAAACCAATTCCACCCCACATTAGTACAATGTTGTTGTTTTTTAATTCCATCAGCATCAAGTGCAACAGATTCAGCATCATATAACATTCTTCAAATAATATATTAATTAATATAGTCTTAAATCATAATGATTATTTGGTGGTTAAATGTGTTTAAAGCAATGCACAGAAGAAAAATAAAAAAACTGGAATTTGTTAACATGAAGTACCAAAGAAAAATACATTTATTAGTAAAGTGTAAACAGAAATGGTAATGGCCTCTGGTTGAAACATGAGCGGGACGCTTCTGTCAGGCGTGTGTGTGTGTGTGTGTGTGTGTCTCTCTCTGTCAGGTGTGTGTGTGTGTCTCTCTCTGTCAGGTGTGTGTGTGTGTGTGTGTCTCTCTCTGTCAGGTGTGTGTGTGTGTGTGTGTCTCTCTCTGTCAGGCGTGTGTGTGTGTCTCTCTCTGTCAGGTGTGTGTGTGTGTGTGGGCCCCGGAGCGAGAGCCACACTTCACGGTGTTTGTGGAAGCAGGTCTGAAGGACTGAGACGAGTAGATCACATCAGATCAGATCAGATCAGATCAGGTCGGAGGTTATGAGGAGGTTCTTCAGAGTGGACAGAGATGAGGATTACGGTCAGATTCAGTATCTCACAGCTAAATGCATCCGTCTGTCTCAGGAGAAAGGTAAGAGACTGACACAAACCCGTGAGGATGACGCTCACTGTGTTAAGAGCTACAGTCCTGTCATTGATCTGATTCTGATCACCTGAAAGACATGAAACATGACTATCGTTCGTTCTGTGCAGCTGCGCTTTAAATGCATTAGAAGTTGTTGTTGTGCACACAAGTAGTTCATGTTAGCTGCAGATTTCAGCTGCTCAGTGAAGCAGAGTGTGTGTGTCTGTGTGTGTGTGTGTCTCTCTCTCTCTCTGTGTGTGTGTGTCTCTCTCTCTCTCTCTCTCTCTCTCTGTGTGTGTGTGTGTGTGTGTGTGTCTCTCTCTCTGTGTGTGTGTGTGTCTCTCTCTCTCTCTCTGTGTGTGTGTGTGTCTCTCTGTGTGTGTGTTTGTCTCTCTCTCTCTCTGTGTGTGTGTGTCTCTCTCTCTCTCTCTCTCTCTGTGTGTGTGTGTGCGTGTGTCTCTCTCTCTCTCTCTCTGTGTGTGTGTCTCTCTCTCTCTCTCTCTGTGTGTGTGTCTCTCTCTCTCTCTCTGTGCGTGTGTGTGTGTGTGTGTAGCAGTGCTCCAGCGAGAGCTGCTGGTGTCTGGTGAGCGTCAGCAGGTTCTTCAGGCAGAGATGGAGGATCTGTCGGTGCGTGTGTGTCAGAAGGAGCAGCTCTGTGTGGAGCTGAGCATCAAACATGAACAACTTCTGGAGCGGTTTCAGAAACAGCAGGTACAGTCGAAGCAGAAGTTTACTACGACAAACAAGACAGCAGCTTAGAGTTCAGCCAAAGATGAAAAATCAGATGAAAATATGCTCTTTCTCTGGCCGTCCAAGATTAGTTTATGTCTTCATCAGGTTTGGAGAAATGTAGCACTGCATCAGTGTCTCATCAATGGATTCTGACGGCACCCATTCACTGCAGAGTCAAGTCACCTTTATTTATATAGTGCTGTAAACAAAATACATTGCGTCAAAGCACTGAACAACATTCATTTGGAAAACAGTGTGTCAATAATGAAGAATGATAGTTAAAGACAGTTCATCATTGAATTCATTGATGTCATCTCTGTTCAGTTGAAATAGTGTCTGTGCATTTATTTGCAATCAAGTCAAAGATATCACTGTAGATGAAGTGACCCCAACTAAGCAAGCCAGAGGTGACAGCGGCAAGGAACCGAAACTCCATCGGTGACAGAATGGAGAAAAAAACCTTGGGAGAAACCAGGCTCAGTTGGGGTCAGTTCTCCTCTGACCAGACGAAACCAGTAGTTCAATTCCAGACTGCAGCAAAGTCAGATTGTGCAGAAGAATCATCTGTTTCCTGTGGTCTTGTCCTGGTGCTCCTTTGAGACAAGGTCTTTACAGGGGATCTGTATCTGGGCTCTAGTTGTCCTGGTCTCCGCTGTCTTTCAGGGATGTAGAGGTCCTTTCTAGGTGCTGATCCACCATCTGGTCTGGATACGTACTGGATCCGGGTGACTGCAGTGACCCTCTGATCTGGACACAGACTGGATCTGGTGGCCACGGTGACCTCGGAACAAGAGAGAAACAGACTAATATTAGCGTAGATGCCATTCTTCTAATGATGTAGAAAGTACGGTGTTATGTGAAGTGTTTCCGGTTCCGGTTTACCTAATTAATGCAGCCTAAAAATCCTTTAACGGATTTGGATATTAAAAGCATATTAGTATGTTATGTGTAAGCCAGGTTTTAAGCATCCATTAGTGATTGATGAGACACTGATGCAGTGCTACATTTCTACAAACCTGATGAAGAAACAAACTCATCCTGATCTCAGATGATCTGATGGTGAGCACATTTCACACACATTTACATTTACACGACTGTATGGAAGGATTATAGCTGCAACACCGCACATTGTTGAATAAGATCATAAAGCGTATGCAGTATTCAGTATACAGTGTGCATTGTTCTGGAATCCTCTCTCTCTGTGTGTGTGTGTGTGTGTGTGTGTGTGTGTGTGTGTGTGTGTGTGTGTGTTTGTGTGCGTGTGTGTGTGTGTGTGTGTGGCAGGAACAGGCCGATCTCCTGCAGCAGCGTTTGATCTCTGTGACAGAAGAGCGCTGGAGGGACGCCTCACTGCAGTCTCTTCAGCTGGAGCAGGTGAGCTGTGATTTACAGCAGCTGCAGGGCTCAGAAAAGCAGCTCATGGGCCTGGTGGACGAGCTGCACCAGGAGGCCCAGCTCAGAGCCCAGCAGACCGAGGTCTTGGAGACGCAGCTCCACGAGGAGACTCAGAAAATACAAGATCTAGAGATGCAGCTAAACAGGTGGCAAATCAGAGAGTACACACACACACACACACACACACACACACACAAAGTTTATCCATTTACTTGGACAGTTTTAATCTAAGTGTACATTTGTGGAAGTAAAATAATATATATATATATATATATATATATACAAAATTGATACAAAAATCTCAAAAATAAAATTTGTAAAAAAATTTTTTTTCCGATTGATCAGCAAATCTCTCGAGCTGATGGAACTCCAGATGTCCCATGAAGCCCTGCGGCAGGATCTGCAGGATCAGCGCAGCGCCCACCAGAGGACAGTGGAGGAACTGCGGCGCGAGAACTCGGAGAGTCTCGGCAAACTCCGTGAAACAGCCGAACAGTTCGAGTGGCTCTGCGAGCAGCAGCGGAGATGGATGAGCTGCGTCAAGAGGTTCCGTTCGCTCCATTTCACACACACACAGACACACACACACACACACACACACACAGACACACACACACACACACAGACACTACAAGTTTTCGATACAAATTAGCTGAAGTCAATATGCGATTCCTAACACGACCACAGGGAGGCGCCAAAGACCGCTGCACCTGCTGGATCCTCGGACCCTTCAGCCAGCATCTGTCACTATAGAAAACACTAATTTAGTTTTATTTTGACACATTCTCATTTGAATGGTCAAACAATCCAAAGAAAACCTCTTTAAAACTGCTGCTGTGATGTGCTTGGTTTTATATAGGTGAACCAAGCTTGTGTAGTTATCGTATGATGAATATGCTAACATAAAAAAAATCTGTCATTATGAATTATGAGTATGTTAGCTACCATAGCTATAAATAAAGACTTCAGATGTCAGAAGTCTAGCATAAATGTGGAAATGTTGGGTTGCTGTTCTGTTCCCATCAAACCTGCATCTTAAGTCCTGTGTGAAGAGCTGTAAAAGAGGGAAAATGAAGCTCTTTTCTGTAGATAAACGTGTGTGTGTGTGTGTGTGTGTGTGTGGGCAGGTTTAAGGACTGTCTGTCAGGTGAGAAGGAGTCCCTGGAGCTGCAGGTGAACAGGTTACAGATGGAGTTGGATACTGTCAGGAATAATGTGCATTTCCATCGTTCCACAGAATCCTGCAGCAGGTCATAATTTAACTTAACTTAATTTAATTTTTATTTGTAATTTTAATTTGAATGAAATTTAACTTAACTTTAATTTACTTATTTTAATTTTAATTGTAATTTTAATTAAATTTTAATTTTAATTTTAATTTTAATTAAATTTTCATTTTCAATTTTACTTTCAATTTTAATTTTAATTACATTTTAATTTGTAAATTAAATTAAATTAAATTACATTTAATTGATATTTTATTTATTAATTTTGCTATTTTAATGTACTTATTTCTGGTCTCCTCACAGGAGGGATGTTGAGCTCCAGGCTGAGGTGGACCGATGGAAAACACTGTATGAAGACCTGCTCAAGCTCAGCACACAGCAGGTACAGGAGCCTGTCTGAATGAGAACCTCAGACTTTTATCGTTTATATGTAAAGCTATTCACACACACATGTACATGTCTTTGGTTTTGTCAGAAGGCAGCCGATGGACACCTCGAACCCCCGTGAGGACCCAAACACAGACGACAGCTTCACATCACAAACTGATTGAAAAACCTCTAGTTCTGCTGAAATCATTGTTAGTGAATATGCAGGGTTTATGAAAAAAGAGAGCAGTTCAGGTCAAGTTCCTTATTCTGTTCCTCATTTGTTCAGGGTCATCAGAATTACAATAAATTTTGTGCAATCTATTGCACTTTTATGCAGGATGTTAGAAGTTGTGAGAGTGTTCAGACACTAGATGGTGATGTTCTACCTCTGACAGTCACATTAAACACAGCTTTGACCTCTGACCTCTGATCCACCTCCACTCTGACCTATTTACATATATTAATAATATAATATATATATATATTTTTGTATGTATGTATGTATATGTATATATATATATATATATATATATATATATATATATATATATATATATATATATATATATATATATATATATATATGAAATTATTGTCAAATACTACTTCATTGTGGCTGATTTGTGGACTGCACCCTAGACCTGCTTCATTGTCTCATTTATTTCCACTGTGGTCATTTCTGACTGTAAAAATAACTCATAAGACCATTTAGCCTTTTCCTATGTCCCTGTTTTTATTTTGCATTCATATATTCATAAGTGGTTCAAAAATCATCAAGTTTCACATTTGGAAAAAAAATAAAAATAAAAAATAATCGAAGATTATGCAAATGAGAACATATCACAGAAGTTTTTTATTTTGTTATAAACATCAGCTGAACATATTCCACTTGGATGCTAATACCATATACAAACACACACAGACATGAGACACCGATTTTATTAGTTCGTAGAAACTAATGTGAACTATGTTGATTCGTGTTTTATTACAGGCTTGTCACCTTCCATTTTTCGCTTGCAAACTCTTTTTCTTTTCGAGGTTCAAGCTGCTGTGGTTTCAAGCTTCTTTGCCTGTAGAAGTAGCCTTCTTTCCTTTATCAATGCAGTTTCCCAGGAAATCTCTAGTGAAGGCAAAAACACGGTTTGGAAGATGTTTATTATTTTCATTCTGTTAATTTAGATTTAAAAAAATACAGCGGTTCTTTAGGGTGGCTGAGGTGTTGTATAACACTGCAAATAATCCAACATGTATAGTTCTAGCTCTTGGTCTCTTAGTTTAGCTGCTGAAAGGATTAAATATCAACAATAAAATACAGTGTATTTGGTTCAACCTTTTTGCCCCCGATGGCCCCCGCATGAGGAAATATTCCAGGAATCCCACACGAGAGTTTTTGACATTGGAAAAGGAATACAAGTAATTCAAAAAAGCTTTTACCTTTTACCTTTACCTTACCTGCCTCTTATCGTCATTACGTAGAAAAACAAACGCGAGCATCTGACTGATTTCCCCATGATGTCAGGGGTTTTCAAAGTCTCTTGTGTTTAGGGAACAGGCCTTATATACGATTCAAAAATATTATTATGGAGAGGTGTTTCCACATGCTTGATATCAATAATAAAGCTGCCATCTCAAGCAGATGTTTGGAGCGAGTCCTCCGATCCTGTTTTTCTTACTGTGTGTTCGGAGTGATTTTAAAAAAAAGGGCTTTATTGAATATTAAACACACAGCGTAATTTGCTAAACAATATAGAAATATAACAATACATTTGAATACAACATACTATATATGTGCATAAGTAGTTTCAGCTTTACTTTTTTATTAGCTTTAACTCTTTAGTAAATAGAATTGTACATGCAAGTGTTTTAGATATGAATTAATACTTTTTAGACAAAGAATTCAGTCATAAAGGCCGCAAAACATGGTTTGGAATGACTCTTTTAGAATTTAGTGTTTAGTTTTTATTTATATACAAATTACTTACACAGAATCACAAGATTCACCATAATGTACCATATGTATAAAACATCTTTGCTGGTTTTATCAAAATTGTGTCTAGATTTCTGTAGGATTATTATTATTATTTATTTTTGAATCAATGCATTTTTTTCTTTGTTATAGCCTTATTGACTGATCGATTGAGCTTTTTGCCTACAGTTTAAAAAGGCAGACAGGTTCATATGTGTGAATGTGATGTTAGTGCATTCAGTTACAGAAGTTCTGAGTAATCTTTGTAGTTTACTTTCAGTAAAAGCTCTTTGGACTGGGACCGGTTGCACCAGCTACTGTTATGTTACAAGTTTGGTGTAAAGTGAAATTAGGTTATGACTTTGACACATTATTAAATGTTTTGTTGCCCTATTAACTGGAGTAAAAATGTAAGTTATGACTTGCGCACCACTAAATATTATTTGTTGCACCATTAAACTAGACTGAAACGTGTTACGACTTGCGCACTACTAAATATTTTTTACTTTTTTTCATTGCACATTAAACTGGAATAAAATGGAAGTTAAGACTTGAGCATTGCTATTTTTTCATTACAACATTCAACGTGAATGTAATAGAAGTTAAGACATTTGCGCATTACTAAATATTTTTAGTTTCACTATTAAACTGGAATGAAATGCAATTTTCAACTTGAGCACCACTAAATATTTTTCTGTTGCACCGTTAAACTGGGCTACATCATAAGTCACGATTTGCGCATTACTAAATATTTTTTGTTTCACCGTTAAACTGGACTGCAAAGTCAGTCACGATTTGCACATTACTAGATATTTTTTGTTTCACCGTTAAACTGGACTGCAACGTAAGTCACGATTTGCGCATTACTAAATATTTTTTGTTTCACCGTTAAACTGGGCTACATCGTAAGTCACGATTTGCGCATTACTAAATATTTTTTGTTTCACCATTAAACTGGACTGAAACGTAAGTCACGATTTGCGCATTATAAAAATTTTTTTTGCACCGTTAAACTGGGCTACATCGTAAGTCACGTTTTGCGCATTAATAAATATTTTTTGTTTCACTGTTAAACTGGACTGAAACGTAAGTCACGATTTGCACATTACTAAATATTTTTTGTTTCACCGTTAAACTGGACTGAAACGTAAGTCACGATTTGCGCATTACTAAATATTTTTTGTTTCACCATTAAACTGGACTGAAACGTAAGTCACGATTTGCGCATTATAAAAAATTTTTTTTCACCGTTAAACTGGGCTACATCGTAAGTCACGATTTGCGCATTACTAAATATTTTTTATTTCACCGTTAAACTGGACTGAAATGTAAGTCAGGATTTGCGCATTATAACATTTTTTTTGCACCGTTAAACTGGGCTACATCGTAAGTCACGTTTTGCGCATTAATAAATATTTTTTGTTTCACTGTTAAACTGGACTGAAACGTAAGTCACGATTTGCACATTACTAAATATTTTTTGTTTCACCGTTAAACTGGACTGAAACGTTAGTTTTGACTTGCGCACTACGACTATATTTCATTGCACCATTAAACATGAAAAAAGTAAGTTATGACTTTTGTTCTAGTTAATATCTTTTTTTTGCAGCATCAGACTGGAATAAAATGGAAGTTACAACTTGCGCACTACTAAATATTTTCTTTTGTGCACCATTAAACAGGAATGAAATGTAAGTTACGACTTGCACACTAGTAAATATCTTTGTCCACTTCATTCAACGTGAATGAAACAGAAGTTACGACTTTTGCACTACTAAATATTTTTCAAAGCATCATTAAATGTGAATGAAACATAAGTTACGACTTGCACATAAGTAAATATCTCATTTTTTGCACCATCAAACTGGAATAAAATGTAAGTTACGCCGTTTGCACTACTAAATATTTTTCTATTAAGCAAGAATGAAACATATGGTTACGACTTGGGCACTAGTAAATATATTTTATTTTGCACCATTAAAGTGGATTGAAAAATGGAGGTCACGAGTTGCGCACTACTTAATATTTTTTGGTTGCACTATTAAACTTGAATGAAACATGAATTACGATTTACGGTGCACTAGTAAATGTTTACGGGATTAACAGTTGGATTAAAACAGCAGACTGATTGAATGCATCATATTGTATCTGATATGCTTCAGTTCTTTACACATATTCATTGATGCTGACGTTTACAGTCATTTACATTTTAAGAGAGAACATTGTGGATAAATTAAATGTTAGTGGCTCCTCAAAAGAAACCAGAAGAAATTCATGGCATTTCAACACAAATTTGAAAACTGACATTTGATAGATAAACATCAAATCGTGTGATGACTAAGCATTACTTTACTGAAAGCTTGCGACCTTATAACTACCATAATTAAAAACCAAAAGTGCAACTGAATAGAGAACAGAGTAAGTTACACATTGGCTGGCATACTTTTTACATTCCAGTTTAAAAGATTTGTCTCAGAATAACATCAATCCCTATTCAGTCTGTCTCTAGGACTTCACAGAATCTCCTTTAGAGTGTGTTTTCTGTCCGTTAACTGTGTGTGTATCACGAGCGAGGGTTATAGACACATTAAACTCTCAACACACACACACCATCTCTCATCATTCAGCCCCAAAATAGCTGCACACAAATCTGAAGCCACGGTTCAATAAGAAGGCGACGACTGAACCGGAAAAGTTTTACTGTTTTAAGACGACAAAGCTCCATTCAGCCCCGAGACTTGTGATATTTTATTGAGGAACCCGCAGAAGCCCGTTAGTGTGTCACACTCGTGGAGCAAAGCAAACACAGACGGCGTGTAGGATAATATTTGTGCATGTGTGTGAGTGTGTATCGCAGGTCAAGACAGAAATACAGCAGGTAATTCTTAAATCCATTATCATGTCTCTCAGCTGAAGCTCATGCGCTCAAATATCTGCTTTCACAGTAAAACACAGAAACCGGCAGTAAAAGAGCAGAAATTCCTCCGTCATGTTATTGTGGGCTGGTTCTTGAGCAGTAAATCATCATATTTTCATGATTTCTGGAGATCATGTGACACAAGACTGGAGGAATGATGCTGAAAATACAGCGGAGCATCACAGAAATACATTACACTTTAACACAGATTCACACAGAAAACAGATGGTTTAAACTGTTTCATTGTATTTTGAGCAAATAAACACAGCCTTGATGAGCAGAGGAGACTTCTTTCAAAATCATTTAAAGATCCCAACGCTTCCAAATGTTTGATGAGTTCTGTATATTAAACTGAATGATTGTTTATCGTGTCACTCACAGCATCAAGCGTGAGATCATTTCCAGTCTCAGATCTTGTGGTTTTCTTCCTCGTGTCAGTTCTGTCAGCTTGGATAGACGTCTGATGCTTTTGGCAGATCTCTAGTGTTGGATTTGATTTGTTTACATCATCCAGCGTTCGATTATTACGTGAAATGTTGCAGTTTCATGGATCCGTGGAGAACTCAGAACGGAAGAACTGGCTCCTTTCAATTCATTGCATTGAAATCTGAATTGAATTGGCCACGTCCAGTTAAAATATGTCGTTTCACACACAGGTGATGCATTCTGGGAAATGAAGTGCTCTTCCACCCTGGTCTAAAGAGTTAATTCATTAAATGTGAGGAAATGCATTTTACTGGGGATATTTCAGACGTGTAAACTTAAGTTTCTCACAGGTCATCAGTGTTCATCGGTGTCTGTTGCTCATTGACCTTCTGACCCCTTACATGACCTTCATCCAGGACCAGGAGCAGCAGTGCTTGAGGTCAAAGGTCACCTCCCACGTTACACTGCTGTAGTGCTGATGATGTCACACAGAGTTCATCGCTCCATCAGACGTGTGTTTAAACTGGTTTCATTATAGTTGATGCAGGCCTTTACCTGAAATGCAATACAAATACATTGTTCTTCGTCCCTGGTGCACAAACCTTAATTTATTATATATGAAGAAAAAATAATTTCTGTAGGTAGCAAATGAGAGATTTGGCTTTTTAAACATTTTCACAAAAGTTTAGTCTGTGACAAATCTAGTGTTATTTTAGTATCATTGATGCCCTGTTATAGTTTTTGTTATTATTTTGAACTTTGATATTTTTTGATATTTGAGTTTTCCCTTTAAATGTAAACTTTTGTTAGTAGTTTTTATTATTAATAATAAAAAAAAAAACTTTAATTTGAGTTTAGTACTATTTTAATGCTTAAACTAATTGAAATGTTGCATTCAACAGACAACAGACATTTAATTGATTAAAATTAATTGCTAAGGATAATTTAATTAAATTTTTTTTTTTTTTTTTTTTTTTATCTTATCTTATCTTATCTTATCTTATCTTATCTTATTTTATTTTATTTTACAGACCTGGTCAAGTTGGTCAAGTTAATATTCAGAGTCAGTCTTGACACACTGATTGTCCCTAGTTAAAAATGAGAGTTATATGAATTTAAATTAATTTAATATTTAGCTTCCTTACATAGATTGAATTGCAATGTTGCACCCTACTACCTTTAATCATATTCAACAATTAAACTGGAATGAAAAAGACTTTCTTAATGCATCGGTGCAGACGAAGGCCGTGATATATGAGCTCCTGACTTCACATGCTTGTTATCTGTCAAACTGAGAGCATTAGCTGTTTCTCCATCACCGTTAGCACGTTCAGCTGATGTGTGTGCTGTAGTTTTAAAGTCAAACGTATGGAAACGGCATCAGACAGAGTATTATCTAACCCTGGGTGGCTTGTGCCTGCGCCCCGTCCAGAGATTCATGCACACACTGATTTTATGAGCGAACTCATGAAGGAAAGCTGAGGATTCGGGAGCGGTGGGATTAATGCTGAGGGTCGTGTGCCAGCGGCTGAAAGGAACATTGTGTTGTAGCCTCCGCTCGCTCGCTGCTGGAAACACACTCACATTAATGAGCTACAGAAGCACAATAAACACACAATCTCCCTGAATCATGATCACAACACTCCTGTGGTATTATAACTCTCATTTGTAACTACAGAAGCAGTATTACAGTTATCGTCTTGTGGGTGGGGTCAGAAAAATTATCTTGGTTTTTTTATGTTTTAAGCATAGACTTGCTTCATTTGTATACATGCTTCAGAAAACAAGACTTTTTAACATTTTAAATAATTTTCCTTCTCATTTAGGAAAGTGTAGATGTTTTTATTGGCAAACAGCACACAGATGCTGAAAAATAAAATCATGTTTTGCAGCTTGTTTTATTTTCGGAAAATGTGTATTTGTGCGTTCAGTCTTAAAGTGACAGCAGCGGTGTCATTAAAAGTGCTCATTACTCAATCACTTTTGATTCTTTAAATCAGAAATGTAGTGTTTAGGTTCACAGGTTTGTTTGAGTGTTTTTAAACTCATTGATTTTTGGCTTTTTGATGCAGAACATAAGTGAGAGTCTGCAGAACGAAAGCAAGCGTGAACACCTTCCAGCGGTTTCATCTCAGGATTCGTGCTCTGCATCAGCGATGGCTTCCAGATGTTTCTCACACGACTCGTAACGATGTGTCTCTGAGATTTCACATGCTCACGTGATCTTCTGAGGGCAGAGGAGAAAGTGTTTGCTTTCTGGAGAGTTTGGTTGAAGTTCGATGGCAGGAACCGCAAATGAAGGCGGACTGAAACAACATTGTGTTTGCACGTTTCCTGCGATTAGAGGCGAGTGTGTGACGACTGCGGGGACAACACACACACACTCCTCGTTACACTGCCAAAACTGATATCATCTAGCAATAATAATATTTCATAACAGCATGCATTCTGAACAAATTGGCTGATTTAGCAAATTTTGAAAAATGTTTTAGTTACTGATAATAACACTGAATAAATCACCATTCAGAGTCTGTCTGTACAAACCTTCATTTCTGAGTTAAAAATTACAATTATGTTAATTTCTCCAAATTTCAGTTGATTAGATTCAGCTTCTTTACATTCTGCATCCTACAATAATAAGCAAATAATACCATGGCCATACCACTTAAATTGCATGTAAAATACATATTCTAAAAAATACAATTATAATTTACAGTTAATATATACACATCATTTACATAAAAATTTAATGTAACATTAATATATTCAAATTACTTCAACAAAAGTTTCAGATGAGAAGTATTATAATAAATATAAAATTAAACTTAAAATCGGCAAAAGAGTGAATTTTTTTTCTCTCTCACAAAATCTATGATATAGTAAAACCACAGATGCAATGTTATATTCTCGTTAGTGTTATAGAATTAATTTATAGGAAATGAATGTTGTCGTGCATCCAGAGTAAAGCCGTATGGTTAGTAAAAATACACTTTTATGATTCTAAATATGAGCACTAGTGGCTGGTTTACTGCTCTCTGTATTCACTGGATCTTTTTTGGTTGTGGAAAGCAGATATATTGTTGGATGCTCACAGCTCAACACCCACACGCTGTGTAATGACAGAGCAAAGACACGCAGAGTAAACACTGCCCGGGCTTCATTTAGATCAGCAGCGCCACAAATGACGGGTTCCTCTGGAGCGGGACTGATGCCCGAGTCCAGCCGTGTTCGCTCGCTCCACACAAATGCATTGTTAAGGAACCACACGCTTTATTTAAAAAGCAATAACCGCACACAAGTGATCGTATGCATTCACATGCATGTGTGCGCATAGAATTTGTAAACAATTGGAAACAATTTGCTCAATTTCACAAAAAAAAAAGAAAAATAAAGAAAAGTAACAGTAAGTTAAACAGATTCTTTTTAAAGTGTAAAAGTAGAAATATTATTTTCTAACATGTTCTCCAAAGATCTTTATTTTATTTTAAACTTTGAAAAAATCATTTTCACGTTAACGGTGATCTGAATAGTGACACTTTTGAAGAAATTGAAGTTATTTCATAATTGTTGAATTTTGCAACGCTGTTTCTTTAAATCTGCTTGAATCAAAGCACCATAGAAATGAATGAGATTTCACTAATTATAGATGATTATAGCTACTTTGAAGGATAAAGAGTTTCTCCTTTTTTAATGAGTTTTAGCTACACAGTGTATTTGCATTATAAAAACAATTATATTTATATTTATAAGTTAAAACTATCAATTTCTTAAATTTTTTTGCAGAACTATAAAAAAATAAAACATGGATGAAAAAGTATATTGGCTGTATGATATTCATTATTATTATTATTACTTTCATAAGTATTTTCATGAGAATCTTGACTCTTAAAAATGGGAAAAAAAGTGCATTTCATACAATAATAATATATTTCTGTCATAATTTCTTAAAGTTAAACCAGGTTTGTTATAGTTAACAAAAACTAAAGCCATAAAAAGCTTTTTTTGGCCCTTAAAAAAAAAAATAATAATAATAAAAACAAATAAAAAAAAATATTAAAAGCTGATTTCCCATCAGCTACTTTCTGAGGCAACATTTATTTTAACTGGATGTACTAATAAAATAAAATAAATAAATAATAATTAAGAAAAATGTTTACAAAAATGAACATGAAAGCAGATAATATACAAATAAAATCTAATTCAAAATATTACTAAAAACTCCAATAGTTTCTCAGTGACAGTAAACGTTTATTTTGTTTTTCTGTGCGGATCTGTGAGTTCAGTGTGTCTGACAGTAGTTTTGCTCACACGACAGGATGAGAATCTGCTGAAGTGAGTCTCAGAGCAGATCTAGTGCACTTGGAAGGGTCTGAAGCAGAACGAGACGCACACTAGAGCGAGGAGCGGCTGGAGGACGTCCTGCACAAGCTCAAGGGTTTCCTGGGGAATTACCCGTCTGACCCTCACCCCCAAACTCTTTAACTGGAGCCTGCTTGTGTTTCTCTCCTCCCAACAACCTTGAATTCCTGACGAGACTCCCCCTGGTCTCCCTCCTCGCTCCGCACCCAACAATGGCTCATTCTCCAGCCGGACGGCTCCGTCTCGACCTGCGGCTTGGCAGAAGCAGACGCCTCCGATTACAACCACACGAGCTGCTCCCATCAACACCAGTTAGCTGTGATGAAAACACATGACGGAGAGGACCGGAGCAGCAGCTCAGATCACTCATCTCCAAACCGGCCTGATGTTCAGTGCGTAGAAACAGAGAAAGAGCTTCTGTTCTCAATGCAATGCAAGGCAAAGATCTGCATCCTTATAATTAACTCACAGCCATGTTTGCGTCGCAGATTGTGTCTCTGTGAAATAAGAGTTTCATTAGTATTTAGGCTTTAATTCAAAATTGTAACGGGTAGTTTTGCCGTTCTCTTCTCCGCTGACCGCCGGAACGCTGCAAACCCTGTCTGTTGATCTTCATTCCTACAGACGGCTTTCCTCTGCAGCGCCTGATGCATCATGGGAAACCCTGAATGATGATTTAATGTGTGAAATATTTCGTGGCCTGATGGACTGTTTAGCTCAGATTCGCTCTGAAAACCACAGTGCTGCATTATGAGCCTTGAATGATGGTGTTTAATGCGAGCGAAGCAGATTCTGAACTCCTTGTCTCCAGCAGAACGATGGCCAGGATGGAGATGGGCGTTCCTCTCCTGTTTCACCCAAACCCACAAACGGATCGTGACGAAGCCCAGAAAACCACATATTTCACTCCATAATTACAGACAAGAACTTGCATTTTCATAAAGAGATTGAAGCCTATTTTATGATGATTTCGAATGCAATGAATCTGAATGATGCTCAAATAATGTTGTTTGTGCAAAATATGCCTTTTGACTGGTGCGATGGAATATGACGCATGGCATTTCTCTGAGAGTCTGCATGTGTGTGTGTAAATGGGACGCAGCGCTGCTTTAGATCATCGTGTGTTTGATTGAGCTCACGTCATTAGTGCACATGTGTGTAAACTCTCTCTCGAGCTCACGCAGAAATCAGTCTGTGATCCATCAGAGCCATGAGATGAGCGGGAATCAGTGTTTGACATGGTGTGTGTGTGTGTGTGTGTGTGTGTGTGATTAACGGCACTAGTACATGATTGACTCAAAGTTAGTGCTGTGCTGAAACCTCTAGCATTAAGCATTAAAGGAATAGTAAAAATTATGCTTTGCTGTTAATATACTCATCCTCAGGACATCCCAGATCAGGATGAGTGTTTCTTCATCAGGTTTGTAGAAATGTAGCACTGCATCAGTGTCTCATCAGTGGATGCTCTGCAGTGAATGGGTGCCGTCAGAATGAGAGTCTGATAAAAACATCACAATAATCCACAAGTAATCCATACCACTCCTATTTATTTGTTTGTTTTAATGTTTAATTAAAATGTTTAATTATGCAACAGTAGATCATTTCCGATCGATTCTTTTTTTGAAGGCTATTCATTTGTATATATTTTTTCCAGTAGTTTCTTTTTTTCATATATTGTAATCACATTTTCAATTAAACTGTAGTAGATTTTTTTTTTAAATGACTGATCTTTTTATGGAGACTATATATTCATTTATACTTTATATTCATTTTACAACATTTATTAATCTTGCATTATGCTGTAATAGATATTTTTCTAGTATAAAATATTCATTTTTATATTTATTTTTAAATATTTATTTAGTTTTTTGTAAATAACTAAGATTTTTAGACAAATCTTATACCATGGTAAATATTTTTCCAGTGTCTGATCCAGTGGTGGACGAAGTACACAAATCAAGTACTTGAGTAAAAGTACAGATACGAATAATAAAATATTACTCCAGTAAAAGTAAAAGTACTCCTTTTTCAATTTTACTCAAGTGAAAGTACAAAAGTACTCAATTTTGTATGTAATTAAGTAAAAAAGTACTGAAAGATAGATGTTTGCAATTTTATATAGACTAATTTAATTTTATATTAGCACATTTTTTTTATAATCCTACTGCTCAAAATACCTGGGATTTTTTCCAAAATAACCACTATATGGAGTCAAGATATATTTTTGTTGTTGATATGGACTACGCTGATGAGAGTAATGTTCACTGTGAAGCTTACACTGTGATGAACCTGAGAGAAAACAGAGATGACCATCTGATCTTCACCAGTAACAACAAAGTGTTTTAAAGTTTGTTGTTTTACAGAACATCACAGTTATATATGACAAGATAATAAGGCCTGAAGTTAGGAAGAACATCTTAAGGAAAATATAATTATATTTTCTTAATGATTTTTTTCCTTCTCAAACCTTGTCTGTGGTGTCTAAACCCCCCCTGGCCAAACGGGGTGCATCTCTTCCCACTTTGATAATTACTGTAGTTACCATGTTCTGAACATCACATCCTTTCTTTTCTACCCAGATGTAATCTATATATCTATATATCTATATCTATCTATCTATCTATCTATCTATCTATCTATCTATCTATCTATCTTCCTATCTATCTATCTATATAGGTGGTTGAATAAAAATATTTGGACATTATTTATAAAAATTACCTCAAGTTAGCACCAGCAAGCCTGCTAGACATTTAGCATCAGCTACAATATTTACTTATTTTCAATACCATCCGAAGTCCCGATCTGAATCAACCGAGTCGCGAACAGGCTCCGAAGTGCCGAATCGAAAACTTCGACCAAAGAATGTAAAAAATAATTATATTTCTCTAATAACTCTAACTCTACAACTCTATGAAAGACTCAGATCACGTATCTTAAAATAAATCGCTATAGTAAAAGAGAAATAATAAGAGGAGTGAAGTTTCCTACCGCTCTGCTGTGTTTGGTCCTCACGCGCGTCTGACGCTCCGCAGCGCGTCTCCGCCCCTCACACGCGCGTTTACCAAAAAAACGTTGTATTTCAGTAATAATTCTAAATTATAAAAATAAAATATATAAAATAAATAATAAAAAATATGATTTTCAGTTAGTACAATAATTAATCCTAAATTCCGACATTAATAACTTACTTTTAGCAACATCAGACGCACGCACTCATAAGATCTCACGGTTCTTCTGTAGACTCGCACTAAACGGTTCATTTGAATCAGTGAGTGGTCGACTCCAGATCATTGCGATTCGCGATCCGATGTAAAAGTTTATTTTGAAAAGACTCAGTTCGTTCATGATGAATCAGACACCGCTTCTGCGTGTCGGAGCACGAGATATATTATAGGGAGTAACGATATGTTTTATGAAATGTAGTGAAGTTAAAAGTACGATCTTATGCTTTGGAATGTAGTGAAGTAAAAGTTAAAGTTACTCAAAATAAAACTACTTCAGTAAAGTACAGATACTTGAAAAATGTACTTAAGTACAGTAACGAAGTAAAGCTACTCCGTTACTGTCCACCACTGGTCTGATCATTTAATAGAGACTCTTAACGTGTGTGTGTGTGTGTGTGTGTGTGTGTATATATATATATATATATATATATATATATATATATATATATATATATATATATATATATATATATATATATATATAATTTTATTATTATTATTTTTTTGACACCAGCTGAGCAGCCCTCATTGAAATGATTATGAATGTTAATGGTCACATTTCCCTTCGGGACGTGATGTGACCTAGTAATCAAAAGTAATTTTTATAATAGTATTATTATTATTATTTTTTTAACTTTTTGGACTTGAGAATGAAGAGAAGATTAATGAGTGTGTTATTTGGCAGAAGAATAATTCTCAGTTACTGAATTAAAGGATCTGCTCTGAAGGAATGTGCAGGACGTGAAACTGAAGAAACGCTTCCTGATTCTCTTTATTCTCTGACTGCGTTCGTGAGGATCAGCGCTGAAGCAGACGCATCTGTGACTCTTCACTGTAATGTGCTGAATATCTGATTGATGTTCTGCATGTAATAGACTTTGTCTTTCGTAAATGTCCTGAAGTTTTTCTGACCAGCCAAATTATCTTCCCTCTCTTCTTTCAAGTCCTTCTTTTCTGAGTTTTGGGGTTTATTGCATGAGCAAAAATGCTGGAATGAACTAAAAGCAATAGTCACGCTAATCGTTAGCAGCCAAAATGCTAGGTGATGATTGCTTTAAATCATAAACAATATTGCAACTCTTTTACCCCTAACTGGTTTATATATTAAGAGGGTTTTATCTTTCAATTCATGGTGATAGATTCAACACGAACATACACTCGTATCATTGTGTGATTGACTTCAAAACTCAAACTGTTTGAGATCTCTTGGCGTCAATTCATTTAGACCTGTTTCATATAAAGACCAGCATTTCAAATATTAATAATAATAATGACTAGATGAAAAAGTTAATCAAGACAAGCTTTACCCTGGCTGGAGAAAGCCTGAGATGAACGTTTGTCGATTTAATAGCTTTCACGAAGAAGGCTTTAAGTTTGAGGTAAGTAGTTTTAAAAGCTAGCTAGTTATACAGAGATAGATTTTAAAGCAGTTTACATTTAAAGAAGCTTTAAAAGCTGTGTTTATATATTTGTATTTATATAGCACATGTAATGCAACCACTGTTGCCCAAAGTGCTTCACAATCACAAACACAAACGCATAAATTACATAAAACCACAAAATAAAAAAGACAGAGAGCATCACACGGAGTCATAGCCAAAGTAAACAATCAAAAACATCCATCATGTAAACGCCCAAGACGTCTCTGAAAGATGTGCTTTTAACAAGGCTTTACATTTCAGTAGTGACTTTACTGACCTTTACAGAAAGAGGATCAGTCTAAAGTTTGGGTCCGACACAAGAAAAGGCTCTGTCACCTTCGGCTTGTATTTAGTTCTACAACACAAAGAAGATTTAGATTTTCCAATCTCAAAGATCTGGAAGGATTGTAATATGCCAACGAACTTGAAAGATAAGAAGAGGAAAATTATGTAGTGCTTTAAAAACAAGTAACAAGATCTTATATTTAATTCTGTACTGAACCAGAAAGCATTTCAGCGATTTTAAAAGCGGTGTAAGTGACTCACATTTATTGGCTGACTTGAACATTCTGGCAGCAGCGATCTGTGTTTTTTGAGGACGTGCCAATGCTCTGTTATCAATTCCAAAATAAAGAGAGTGACAACAATCCATTCATGAGAAAACAACCACTGTGATCACTTTCTCAAAATCAGCAGTCGGTAAAAAAAAGATGAAGATAAAAAAACTTGACCTGACGACAGAATGTATTTTTGTATGTCCATTTTCACGTCTGAATACAGAACAAACCCAAAATGTTTTACACTTGTAGAAATTGAACCAGACCGAGGGGTAGATTTGAAGCATTGGGCCACTTCCTGATTCCTAGGGTCAAGTACAATCGGTTTTATCAAACAGGACAATAAATGATCAATAATGGTGATGTTTGACTGTCTCACTGGAAGATCTGAGTGTCGTCCGCATAACAGTGGATAGATACATTATATTTTTTAAATTATGGATCTTTAAAGTAACATATAAAGGGGAAATAATATTGGTGCAAGAATCGAACCTTGAGGTACCCCACAAGGAAGAGATTGATTAATTTTCTGAAGTATCTACCATTGAGATATGATTTTTGCTCAGAAACACAAACTCTGGTAAGTGAAGTGGATCAGGAAACGCCTGCATGAGCTAATGGTTTGGAGAATGGGTAAAATTCTGTAAATGAGCGATGCTGAATAAACCAGAGCATGAAGTTATAGTCCAATTAACATATTACCCAAATCCTGGGCCACCAGCGATGTGCTCAGCCCGGTTTTACAGTCTCACTGGCAGTCGAACGAAACAAACAGCCAATTAAGATCCAGAACCATGCATTTGGCTCTGAGAGAGAACTTTACACAGTGCAGCTATATAAAGATAATGAGCCTGTGTAATCACCGCCATGAAGAAATACAGATGTTTAACCATCAAAATCACACTGCTTGTGTTATTCAGAGTCACCTTTGAGTTCTCTGCTTGGTTTGATAAGAAGAACTTCAGTGTTTAAAGCAAGACATGACTGACAAACCTATTGATTTTTAATGCTCTGATCCATTTCGGTCTGTTTTGCTCCATAACGTGTTTTTTTCATTCTATTGGACAGAAAACATCCAAAATATATGTTTAAGTGTTCCTTTTATTGCACTTCTTCTGTTTGCGTCTGTAGAGTTTTTATTAAAACATTATAGTTTTATTCCTCTCTATGTTCTGAAGGTTTGTTCAAATTTCATTCACACTGATTTTTCTATAAGATTTAAGTCCTGAAATCAAAGTGAAAATGTGTTTGTTTTCTGCCTGTTGACAGTATTTTCTGATTTATGATAAACAGAGAAATCAAATTTTTGACAAATCTTTAACTCTAATATGAGGTCAAAATCAGACCAGAATTATCAATCTGATTTTATCCAGCGATCAGATTTATGTGCTGGACATTTATTCAAATTAGTGCAGTTCATTTGTGTATTTAAATATAAAATCCAAACAAAACCACTCTTGAAGTGATCTTGGGCTCTGTTAGCAGCTCTGTGGTTTAGAGACTCAAGCTGGCTGTTCTCAGGACAGCACAAGGTTTTTTCCTCGTGCGCTCAGGGACTCGTAATCATCGGACGTCTGACCCTGCTTGATTTAACGCCGCCCTGGTTGCTAGCAAAACAATGTAGCTAATAAACGGCCGACGAGCGTCTGCATCTCGCTTGCTCTCTGGCTGTGACTACTGTTTGAGTTGGACTCAGGTTCGAAGGTGCTAAAATGTTCCATGCATCTGAGCTGCTAAGCTTAAACGACACTGATCTGCGAGTAAATTAGCTTTGGTAACGGTGTTTTCCAGGCCGGTTTTTTCTCGAGCTCGTAGAACATGATCCGGGTGTCTGCTGCGGGTCAGAGCCTCACGAGACACACCTCTGCTGAAAGCCTCTACAACACAAGCCTCATAAACACCAGTTCTGTCATCACAACTCTCCGAGGGATTGGCATGGAGCTGTACATGACAATATTAATGTGTTTGGTCTTGGCAGAAGAGATCTGCTGCTGTAATATATATAAGACTATCTACTCTTGCGGCTGCAAATATAACATACATGAAATAACCCCCATATAGAAACATGAATCGCCTCATAGCAGATCTATACAGGTGGAGCTGGGGAGGGTGGAGGGTTTCTGAAGCAAGTATGCTGATGCTTCTAGTCATATATCTGAATGTTGAGCAGCGAGCTCATTGGCTACCGATTCAGGAGAGAACCAATCAGCTGTGCCATGTGATGATGATGTCATTAGGTCAGAATGAGTTAGACCTATCAGACTGCGCCATCTAGAGTTTCATGCCTCTGTATATACGCCAAATTCTCATGCTTTGACCAACTTAAAATAAATACAATTAAAGCCAAATTAATTTGCTTTTGGTTTCAATCAAAAGTTACATTTTTATTTACATTAATTATTTAAAATAAAATTTTTATTTAGTTTAACTTCATTTCTTTCTAAAATATGCATAATAAATACAACGAGACAAAACAGAAACATTTATAAAACCCACAACACACTTATTTTAAAAAAAATATATTTTTAGTTTACCATTTTTCAGTGTATTGTGGAGTTTTATTACATTTTGAAGCACCTAAATGAACAGTTTTTTTTTTTACACCAAAACAAAAGTTAGTTAACATCACTGAACCAACCTATATAAATCCGTTTATACCAACAAGACTCATTTTTATGGTTAAATCAGGGCAAATAAAGCTCTAACCCTAAACTGCAGTCTCCTGTGATCATGATTTGAGACGGCCGTAAATGTGAACGTTTCTTTGGGCTGTCTTGTTTTATTCACAGCATGTAGAGGTTAATGTCTGACTGTGTTCTGTTTGTCTCTGCTCTCTGTCTAATGAAAACAGAGGAGAGCTTTCTGATTCAGTCGCGTCCAGCTGTGGGTTTTATGGGCCCGGACTGTGTCGTTACGTGAAGTGCTCGTCCACTCCAAAACATTTAGAAGAGCTGAGCGCAGATAAATCAACTGGAGATTCAGAGTGAAATCGAATGATTCGGTCTTTTCGTGGTCTGTTGTGTCTTGTAAAGTGATTCCAGTAGTCCATGCACAGTTGTCTATCTGATAGTAATCCTAACTAGTCACTGATATGAGCTTCATGGCATTAAATCTTTGGAAAAAACTGGTCAACTGGATCTCTTGAGTACAGCTGTGCACTGAAAAAAAAATATGTTTTTGAACCAGGATTATTTGGTACACTGTAAAAAAAAAAAAATTGTAAAATGTACTGGCAACTTTCCGTCAGGACATTGTGTTAATTTTAAACACTAGTAAAATTAATTTCTGTTAATATAGTACATGGTAAACTAAAACTTACTTGAAATAAAAATGTTAACTGAAATAAAATTATTTTAAAATAATTTTTTTTTCATTTCAGCTTTTATTTTTTTTCCAAAGAAACATTTCTCATTTTTATTTATTTTAACTTAAAATAACTATAACTAAAACTTAAATAAACATAGATTATTTAAAAACAACAAAAACTGGCAAAACATAACAAAAGTTACCATGAAAGCAGAAAATCTAAAAATAATATAATAAATTATATTTTAAATGTGTATATTTTAATTAAAAAAAAATTCACTCAGAAATTGCGATAAAATGCAAATCTCATTATTTCAGTGAGTCGTCATTTTGTTACAAGCTGTTCTTTTACTTTGTTCATTTTGAGTTATTATGTATCTGATTGCTCTAAATTATAACGCCAATAAAAATTTCAATCTGAAACATTTTTAATGTTGCAACCGGTGTGATTCACGAACAAATGACTCATGTGAACTGGTTCTTTTTAGTGAATCAAATCAGTGAATCAAGTTCTTATTTATCTGAATCACAGATGATTCCTTTCGTCTTGTCCAGTTTAAAATGGATTTTGTATTAGTGTAAAGTCTTTTATTGTAGTCCAGGCTTGTGAGATTTAGTTTCTGATCTGTCGTTCACATGATAAGCTGTAATTAAAGATTCACAACACAAGCTCTCCTGCAGTCCGAGGTATTTTATTAAAATTAAAGTGGTGGTCTACTGCCTCACTGTACACATTGAGAAGAATCGTAAGGAATAAGTGTTTTCTCAGTGTTTCAGATCCTCTGGATCGTGTTTGAGAGCTGATCTTTAGTTCTCTGTGTTTAGCAGAAAGATTCATCATTCCCAGACACTTCCAGGAAAAATCACACAAACACTCTGTGATGTTTTATTCTGTGAGAAACGCGGCTCGGTCGAGATCTGAGATGCATATGTATTGTGTTTGGAAGATGCACAATCAGGAAGCTGAGGTCTGGGCTTGGCAGCGTTTGCCATCAAACATCTGGGAAGCAAATGATTCGGTGCGGAAGAGTCTTATTTCATGTTTCAGAAAGTGCACTGAAAGATTCACTCGGGTGGAAACGCCAGCGACCCGACGCTCAGGAAAGGGTCATGAGTGTGTAAACAGACGCCGGGCATTCTGGGTAAACCGATTCATGTAGGAATCAATCAGATTCATTCACACAGACTGAATCATTCAAACACAGAGGTAAAGTTTGACATGTTAGTGGTGTTCAAATGTGCGGTTTTAACCAATATTTAAACACGAGCAATAGTGACGATTGAATGCGAAACCTTTCTATAAAGAACAAAATGACCATGTTCTGTAATGTTTTGCCACATGTAACTTTGTCAAAAGCTGTATGTTCGGGATTTTATTGAGATCGTTCTGATCAGTGTGTGCTGTTTCAAGAGTTTAAAAGAGTGAATCACTTGAAGAGTGAATCATTTGGAGAGTGAATCATTTGAAGAGTGAATCATTTGTGAAGCAGCTGGTTCAGTTGATACAGTGTTTCTAAAAGCATTGTTTCTCCCATCACTAACTTGAATACAGATTTGTTATTATTTTGTGTGAACTGAAGAAGATCACGTTTTGTTCAAAACTTGTCCGAATGTCCAGACTGTTTCGATACGATGGCATCAGACAGACGAGTATGGTGATGAGTATGGTATATATCACAGTAGTGCTAAACGAATGCATGTGAAGATGTGAATAAGACACAGATGCAGAAGAAGCAAAGGATGTGATGTCATTCAGTCGAGAGCATCAGCCAGAAACTGACCACAACATGAGACTTTAAAGCTTTAAAGATTGTGTTTCTGTGTTTGTCTTACAGCAGCGTGAGGAAATGAGAAACAAAGCAGCCTCATCATCTGTTTCAGAGGGTTTGGTTTGTCAGTACGCTCAGAATTAAACACTGCACAGTGAACATGCAGCACTTCCAAACTACTGATGACATGTTATTTGCCACAACCCAGCAGTACGTGAACGTCTGCGTGGTTCTGCAGATGTAGTGTAGTATGCCAGTATGCCAGTGTTTTTCTCTTAATCACTCATTCGTCTCTAAATCCCAGCAGCTGAACGTCAGAAGATCCATCGCAAGACAAAACACAGATTCTACGTCCGGAGCGAGTCGAACTGTAATTACTGAGAGTGTGATGTGATCCAGCCTTCAGCACACGAGCACCAGAACTGAGAGAAGCTCTAATGCAGACGGATGTTAAATCCTGTTGACTCGCTTTAACAACACGATGAGAGATATTAGAGAAGTCTTTTACTTCTGACTAAAACACTTTCCACTGTGGATATACATAATAAAATGTTTAGAACAATTAGAAAGTCTCTTCTGCTCAGCAAGGATGCATTTATTAGATTAAAAATACAAAAAAATTGTAAAGTATTTTTGCAATCTAAAACATGTTTTCTGTGTGAATCTGTGTTAAAGTGTAATGTATTTCTGTGATGCTCCGCTGTATTTTCAGCATCATTCCTCCAGTCTTCAGTGTCACATGATCTTCAGAAATCATGAAAATATGATGATTTACTGAATTTCTGATTATTATCAATGTTGAACACAGTTGTGCTTTTTGTGGAAACTGATACATTTTATTTTTCAGGATTCAAAGATTAATAGAAAGCTCAAACGAACAGCATTTAATTGAAATCTTTTGTAACATTAGAAATGTCTTTACTGGCACTTTTGACTGATTTAATGCATCCTTGTTTAATAAAATTATTAATAAAAAAAGTGAAAAAAAAAGAAAAATCGTATTAACCCCAAACTTTTGAATGTTAGTGCATCATGGTTTTCACAAAAAATATATATCTTTTCATCTAGGACGCATTGAACTGATCGGAAATAACAGTAAAGACATTTATAATGTGACATTTTTATTTCTTTCTTTTTCTATTCAAATGTGAATCCTGAAAAATAAAATACAAAAAAAAACTTTTTTGCTATATGTGTGTGTGTGTGTGTGTGTATATATATATCTATATAGTGTATTGTGTAGCATGGCTGTGTGTGTGGCTTGTTTTACTGTAAGGAGATTAATTCATGGTTTTATTGGTTCTGCTTCTGATTTACACAAGTGGTTAGTCTCAGCCAAAGATGAACTCAGAAGTCTTCTGAAGTGTGTTACAGACCCAAGTTTAATGTGTTTTTATGATCCTTGTGTCTGATCGCTTTCTTTAGGTCAGTTCAGTCATTGCCTCGTTTCCACACAGTGTTGAATTTAAGATCCGATGACATCTGAATCTCCAGATGTGTGTGTGTGTGTGTGTTTGTTCAGAGAGATGTTCTGGAAGCACTTCAGATATTCGATCTCTATGTGATTTCGACATTAAAACGACACATCGACTTCATGACCTTCAGATCAGAGCCAGAGTCTCCGGTGAAATATGAAATATATGTGGTGCGGTCAGCGTCTTTAAGCTCTGAACACCGCGTCGCTGTTAGCTGAGCCTCAGAAGCATCTGATTCTACAAAACGCTGGTTTGGATCCAGACGGATCTCAGGTTCGAGCCGCTTGAGAAAATAGTTTTGTGTAATTATCCTGTAATGTCCGGCTAATGAATCAAAGCTGGTTGGGTTTGTGACGGTGTCTGACAGATGCAGTCAGCGCGGGCCGCTGTGATTAATTAGATGGTTTTCGTCCTGCACTTTAAAGGTTATTTGAATCTGTTAAAATAGTTTCTGCAGTTTTTAATGGAGGGGAAATGGATTTAGCTGATTTCCATGCTGCTGGGAAGGAGTTTTGATTTATACTCCTCAGAAGTGGCTGATGTTTCCCTTTTTATATAAACTCAACTATCATCGGCGCACAGACGCTGTAAACGCCTCTTCACATCCATCACTGTCTCCTCACGGCACGCAGCGCATGCTTCTAGAAACTCCACATTACGACAGAACAAGTTTAATAAATGCCCGCTGATTTCGGCCGGCTTCCGGTCAGTCTCTTTAAATGAATAGAGCTTCTATTACAGATCATTTTATTAGCAGAACAACCTCTCTCCTGGATGCTGTGTTTGGTTTCGTGTCCTTGATTAATGAAGAAAGACTCCTGAAATGTTCTGGAGCTCTCTGGAAAACTCTCAGTGTCTTTATCACAGAAGGTTTCATATGAGAGGAACGTTTCAGGACAGGGTGGTTATAGTTAACTAAAACTAGAAAAATACATTTTTGTTATTTGCAATCAAATCAAATACAACAGCCCAGTGTACTGTTTTTTGTATTTTCTACCTGTATTTTGAATTCGTTTTTTTGAAATATGTCCATAAACTGGTAATTATATTGAAAAAACATACAAATGACTGAAACTTAACCAAAAATAACTATGAATAAAAAGTCTAATTTAAAATAAAATTACACTGGCTCAGGAGTCCTAATTACGCCATTGTGAAGCTCCTTTAAAGCACTTTACATAATAAAACTTAACACACTGAATCAACATTATTTTTAGTATTGTTTTATTTACACATTGACAGTGTTTCTTCTAAAACAGACCTTAATGAGACACTAGTTGTCATAGTAAGAGTATAGAGATATTAAATGCATACTGAGATCTCAGACTCGTTATTGAAGCACAGTTTGAGACATTCTTGAGATGTTTCTGAATCTCTAGAGGAGATGTGTGGGGTCTGTTCTCGGGAGAATCATCTGAGACACAAAGTCTCAGTTTGTTTTCAGTTTAGTCTCATCGCTGTCGTGTGTGTGTGTGTGTGTGTGTGTGTGTGTGACTGGGCAGATGTGCAGTAGTTCTGTGACTGTCGAGTGGAGAAAACCTCAGGTCACACTATAAGATGATTTCACCCAAAGATTGAAATATAAAGTTGCACCACATACCGACAGATTCATGACGTAGTTCTGTGATACAGGAGCAGACCTGGTTTGATTTGCACAGGTCTGGAACAGAACCAGTCCAGGAAGACTCTCAGACTCGCCACGTTCTTCACTGCGGTGATTTGTCTTGAACTTAAAGATGCGACGTTGAGGGCTTTAGGGTCGATGCACAGCAGATACCGTTCCGTCCATGTTTCTTCAGTTAGATAATATAGTATTATTTACATCACACTCGTAAATGTCCAGTTTATTTACAGCCCTTTTACTTCCAGTCATTCCAAACCTGAGATAAATGCGTTTTCCTCCAATTAGAAAGCAGCGAGTGGAGTTTTATGATGTCGTGGGATTCATACGCCGTAAACTACTTTAGACACGCATGCAGAATCAGACTGATGTCAGATAGGAGACCACCGGGAAACACACACTTTACTGGAAAATACAGAAAGGCCTCGTCCACAGGACATTAAGAAGGGAAGGGTTGGTTTCATTGAAAAAAACATTTGAAGTCGATGAAATCAAGATCAGTGTGGATCTGCTTGTGTCTGTTGAAACGTCTTCAGAAAGACTGCAGGACAATCAGCTGTGAGCTTCAGCAGCAGGGGAATGAAAAGAACATGTGTGTCACTAGACTTTGTGACTTTGTGTTGGTGATTTTACACTGGTTTTCATAATATGCTAGAATTCTGTACACTACAGAAATTGTTGGATTTTCGCAATTTACTCAAATAAATTCACAAATATTAACATAAAAACAGCTGGTGACCATCGAAGCTTGTTTTTGCCATGTATAAAAAATATTTAAAATATAATTGCAACTTTTTATCTTGTAGTTCTGATTGAGTTTATATTTTGCGATTCTGAATTTTTCTCATAAATGATTTTATATCTTGTAAATCAGACTTTTTTTTCTTCTTGTAATTGATTATGTATCTCACAACTCTGACTTGTAATTTTGGGTTTATATCTTGCATTTCTGACTTGTTATTTAAAAACCGTTGTTTTCTTTTGAGTTTGCATCACGCAATTGACTTTTTTCTTGTAATTTTGAGCTTACATCTTGCATTTCTGACTTTTCTTGTAATTTCTTTTCAGTTGTTTCTGATTTTTCTTTTCTGATTTTTTGTTAAATCTTTTAGCAATTCTGAAATTTTACTTGTCATTTTGAGTTTTATTTCACAATTCTGACTTTTTTCCTCTTAATTTTTAGTTCATATATCGTGATTCAGACTTTTCCCCTAATTTTGAGTTTATATCTTTCATTTCTGACATCCTGTAATTTCATAATTTTTTGTTGCAATTTAGATTTTACAACTCGCTATTCATTTTTATTTTTGTAAATTTTTTATATCTGGCAATATTAACTTTATTCTGTATATTTTCTGACTTTTTGTGATATTGAGTTTATATCTTACATTTCTGACTTCTTGTAATTTCAGCTTTTTGACATAATTTTGAGTTTATTTATTGCTTTTCTGACTACTTGTAATTTTTATTATTTTGTGATAAATCTGAGTTTGCATCTAGCAATTCTGACTTTTTTCATAATTTTGAGTATTTATCTTCCATTTCTGAATTATTGTAATTTCAGATTTTTCATTGTAATTTTGAGTTTATGTCTCACAATAATAAATTTTTTCTTGTAATTTATGACTTTTTGTAATTTTGAGTTTATATGTTCCATTTCTGACTTCTTGTATTTGTAGATATTTTGTCATAATTTTGAGTGGCTGGCTTTTTATGTAATTACAGATTTTTTCTTGTAATTTTTAGTTTATATCTCGCAATTCTAACTTTTTTCTTGTAATTTCTGACTTTTTGTAATTTTGAATTTATAATTTGTGATTCTGACTTTTAAGACACCTTACCGCATGCACATGCAGAATTCTGTAAAAAAAGAAAGAAAAAAGGTAGATTTCCAAGATGTAAACTCACAATAGTGAGAAAAAAAGTTGCAGTAACTAAAAATTCATTTAGAAATTAGCAATTATTTTAGAGTTTTATTAGACAGCCCGATTATATTTCCAACTTCACTCAGTTTCTGTAGTGTAAGCATATTTAAATATCAAAGATAATTTAGATTTGTAGACCTGAATCATCATGAGTTGTCTTTGATGCACTGGTCAAATGTAAATATACAACAAATAAAATTCATATAAATCAATTAACACAAACATTATAATTCAATTCAATAAAAATTCAAGTTTATTTCTATAGTGCTTTTTACAATACAAATTGTTACAAAGCAACATTGCAGAA
Source organism: Carassius auratus (assembly GCF_003368295.1). NCBI lineage: Eukaryota > Metazoa > Chordata > Actinopteri > Cypriniformes > Cyprinidae > Carassius > Carassius auratus. The sequence continues at coordinate 9,862,297 of NC_039281.1, read as the reverse complement.
AATTATGTTTCTACAATATTTAGTAGTTGCTTATGGTGGTGACTGTCAGTTTGTGCATGTATGACAGGATTTAAAAAAAAAATGAATACAAGACGTAGTCAGCCAGATGATGAACATTATTAATATTATTAATTAATAATTATTATATGATGCAGTCACACTTGTAGCAATAATTGTTAGTTCTGTTTGTTGATTCAGGGTTAGCATCATCTGAGGTCCTCTGAGCGTCAGCATCATCTCTTCTCAGGTGTTCTGGATCCAGACTGGAGCTTGTGTAAATCCTAGTTACCACGGGATGAAGATCCCAGCAGAAACAGAGAAACAAATAGAGACATCATCAACATAGCTGCTGTTCCAACAAAGTAAAATTAGTTTAACCCAAGCTAATGAATAAGAATGTGTATTTGATCAGATGCAACTACACTCACAATTTAAAAGATACATTATTCGAATGCTTGGCGAAAGAGATGTGTTTTTAATCTAGATTTAAACAGAGAGAGTGTGTCTGAACCCCGAACATTATCAGGAAGGCTATTCCAGAGTTTGGGAGCCAAATGTGAGAAGGCTCTACCTCCTTTAGTGGACTTTGCTATCCTAGGAACTACCAAAAGTCGTTTTGTGACCTTATGGTGCGTGATGGGTTGTAGCGTGGTAGAAGGCTAGTTAGGTACGCAGGTGCTAAACCATTTAGGGCCTTATAGGTAAGTAATGATAATTTGTAACTGATACGGAACTTAATAGGTAGCCAGTACAGAGACTGTAAAATTGGGGTAATATGATTATATTTTCTTGACCTGGTAAGGACTCTAGCTGTAGCTTGTTTATTGAAGAAGCAGGACAACCACCTAGAAGTGCATTACAATAGTCCAGTCTAGAGGTCATGAATGCATGAACTAGCTTTTCTGCATCAGAAACAGATAACGTTTCGTAGCTTGGCAATGTTTCTAAGATGGAAGAATGCAGTTTTTGTAACATTGGAAATATGATTTTCAAAAGACAAATTGCTGTCTAATATAACACCCAGATTTCTGACTGTAGAGGAAGTAACAGTACATCCGTCTAGTTGCAGATTGTAGTCTACAAGATTCTGTGTAGTGTTTTTTTGGTCCAATAATTAATATCTCTGTCTTATCTGAATTTAATTGCAGAAAATTATTGGTCATCCAATCTTTCAAATTTTTAACACACTCTGTTAGCTTAGATAATTGGGAAGTTTCATCTGGTCTCGTTGAGATATATCACTGAGTATCATCAGCATAACAGTGGAAGCTAATTCCGTATTTTCGAATAATATTACCAAGGGGCAACAGGTATATTGAAAATAGAAGGGGACCTAGGACGGATCCTTGTTGCACTCCATATTTTACCGGTGATAAATGAGATGACACACTATTTAAATAAACAAAATGGTAGCGATCGGACAGGTAGGATCTAAACCATCTTAGAGCCTGCCCTTGAATACCTGTATAGTTTTGTAATCTGTCTATGAGTATGTCATGATCTATGGTCTCGAACTAAGATCAAGTAAGACTAGAAATGAGATCAGATTTATTTATTAATTAAAAACAAAGCATTGATAAAACAAATAATAAAATGATGATGCACAGCTGCTTAAACTGCAGATAGCTTTAATTGTTATTGGACTGATTTACTCAAATATTTAATGTATGTTTTTTAATTTTTCCTTCTGTCCAGAAAGCTCAGTGCCAAATTTCTTGAGAAAACCCCTCTTGGAGTCGTTAATTCCCAAACTTTCTGGCTGCTAATGAAAACAAAGAAATGTGGCGTCCCAGTCTAAACACGGCCACTGAGCTCCATTAACACATAAACACTTTCCCTCTGGAACCGCCTCAAACTCCAAGCAGACAAAACACACTCTCTCACTCCTGATGAAACACATTCAACCATTCAGCTCAAGGATTTGAATCAAAAACCTGTAGAGACACTACTACTTGAAAACAATTAGCATCTCTTCAATAGAAGAAGCGTTGTTTAACAGCTGAGCAGATCACAAACTAGTTTAATCTAATTGGAAATGGGCTTATGGACTAGTAACATGTATGTAACATTGGAATCATTATTTGCTGTGTCAATAACAATCACTAAAAATGACTTTTCATTGTTTTTTTTATTGCTGAAGAGTGATGAACTTCTTTTACATTTGCCAAAAATATAACTTTTAATATAACTATTAAAATCAAACATACAAGCCCAGCCCAGATGAGAAGAAGCAACGCAAAAGTAACAAAACGCATTCGTTTCCATAAAAAGTAACTAAGTAACACAGTAAGTTACATATTTAGGGAGTGATGTAATTTTGTAACACTTTACTTTTAAAAGTATCTTTCCCCAACACTGCTTAGGCAGTATAGACTCAATATAACATTAAATATGTTTGTCTATCTAGGCATTTAGATGTCAAATTAGTATGCTGTATATGTGATTCATTTCTGACTTTTAATGGCTGGAAAACTAGAAATTCGAAAATTAATATGACTTTATATTTTCAATTCAGTTCTTGAATTTAAATGATACTTGAGTAGAATTAAAATGAGGCAGCAAATCTGACTGCAATTTGAATTTAAATGTCGGAAAGTAGAATTAAAATGAATTAAAATTCAAAGAAAATGTTTATATTATCTAGAAAAAGCTTTTGAAGACTTTTGAAGTTAAAAATGTTTGAAAGTGTATGTTTAGTTTACATGTCGGATGGATGGATAGATCAGTACATCATCATATTTAATAAATACATTTATTAAATATTTCCCAGAATGGATCATCCGTGAATTCCTTTGTATCGCAATTCATTAATTTCCTCTTCCTGTTCAAATCCCAAATCATTCTTCTGTTTTGTGGTGAATTCAGTTCTCTTTCACACTGAAAGGAGAGCAGATTCTTTATCTCTGGAGAGGATCGTTGCAGGAGCCGCAGTCATTTCTACACTTTCTGCCGGTGGTTTTTACTTTGGCATGCGAGCTGGAAAGTATGTTGGGATGCAGAGGTCGTGAGATGAGTGATTTGTGTTTGTATCCGGAGCAGATCCGCGCTGCAGGTGCCAGAGGAACTGTTTCATCTCAGACGCTTTTCTGCCGGGATGAAGACCAATAACAGCAGCGTCTCATCTCACTGCTGCCCAACCTGTCATAACATTCATTCTTCATTTCCAGCAGCGGGGGGGCACGAGGAAGATGAAGCCGCTGTGGGTTTGATTCATGCATGTGCTCAGATGGATCAGGGCTTTGAGAGGTCAATCACATGAAGATTTCAGCATCACTCTTGAGTTCAGGGGCACTTTATGGAAAATATGTGGCATTGATAGAAATGAACATGCATGCAACGTAATGAGACTGACCTGGCATAATATGTTAAATATAAATAGTAATTATTGCAT